>NW_020664483.1:18891096-18897237 GCF_002925995.2 Terrapene triunguis
GCGTAAGATCAGCATTTTAATTTAATTTTAAATGAAGCTTCTTAAACATTTTGAAAACCTTGTTTACTTTACGTACAACAATAGTTTAGTTATATAATATAGACTTATAGAGAGAGACCTTCTAAAAAAACGTTAACATGTATTACCAGCACGCGAAACCTTAAATTAAAGTGAATAAATGAAGACTCGGCACACCACTTCTGAAAGGTTGCCTACCCCTGTGTTAGACATTTTACTGGGACAGGACTAAGGACTTCAGAAAGTCTCCTAAGCTCTTCCTCTCCTTAGTGGAAAGATGCAAAGACTCCTAAATATCAGCTCCAAAATTATCGAAATGGGTCTCTGGTTGCATTCATCACTCTTATCAAGGGCGCAACCTGTCCTTTCCATCTGGAATCCATATGCACTCCACACGGTCGATCTCTATCTCGATCACATTCCTTAAAGATGTCCCTATCTCGGAAATTTGAAGAGCAGCAACTTGGACTTCTCTGCCCATACATTATGTGATCACTGGAGCCTCAGCCTCCAATGCCATCTTCAGCTCAACTGTGCTCTCTGCAATAACAGACTCCACTATGAAGCTCCAGCTTCCCAATGGGGGATACTGCTGTGAAGTCTCCTACAGTGGAACACTTATAGAGACACTACTTGAAGAGGAGGAAGTTACTCAACTTGTACAGTAACGATGGTTCTTCGAGATATGTATCCCTATGGGTACTCCACAACCCATCCTCTTCCTCTCTACTTCAGAGTTCTCAAGATGGGACTCTGCAGTAGAGAAGGAAATGGTGATTCACCCCCATTTAGTGCTAGGTAATCTCAAGGCACACCACGAGGGAGGGAGAGCGAGCGCATATGTGGGCCGAATGACACTGCTACCTAAAATCTCTGATTAGAGGCACAGGGGCCTACACTGGAGCAAGACTTCCTCTTCAGGTCTGTTCAGTTTACTCCAGGAGACATTCTCCTCTGCAGATGCAAAAAAGCAGGGTACCAGACCTCTGCCTGTTAACACTTGGGATGACCAGTGATCTATACCTTGCACTATGCCTTATGATTAAGGCTAAGATTTTGTCATGGATATTTTTAGTAAAAGTCACGGAAAGGGCACAGGCAAAAAAGAAAAATTAACAGAAGCCGTGACCTGTCAGTGACTTTTACTAAACATATCAGGGACAAAATGAGGCTCAGTGGGTCCCCATACGCCTGAAGTGGGGCAGCTGCGCAGGGTCGAGGAGCCACCTGCAGCTGTCCATGGGGGTTGGGAGCTGTGGGATACTCCTGGCTCCTGTGTCAGCCAGGAGCTGCGGGGTACCCTCACTGCCCGCAGCTCGGGGGGCTTGCGGTGGCGGGGCACTCGGGGGTTCTCCCACCGCCCACAGGGGCTGGAAGCTGCGGGGTACCCCTGCCGCCTGCAGCTCCTGAGGCCCGCTAGGACCTGGAGCTTAGAGGTTCCCCTGCCACCACTGCCTGGGATCTCGGGGATTCCTCCATCCTGCCGCCCCTGGCGGCCGGCCTCTCAGGGGTTCCCCTGGTGGCCGGGATCTCGGGGGTTCCCCCACCGCCGCAAACGAGCTCAGGGGTTCTCCACCATCCGCGGGAGCCGGGAGCTGTGGGGTACCCCACTGCCCACACTGGCTGGGAGATGTGGGGACCGCTAGAGGCGGTGGAGATACCCTGCAGCTCCCGGCCCCTGCCAGTGGCGGGGGACCCTGCAGCTCCCGACCGCTGAAGTCATGGAGGTCACTGGAAGTCATGAATTCCGTGACTTCCACAACCTCAGTGACTAAATCGTAGCCTTAATTACGATCCTCCTCATTGGCCTTATTGGGACCCCTGGGCAATGTACTGCCAGCAATTTAGAGGGGCCCTGATTCAGTCTCATAAGGAACATAGAAGACCTCATTCTCTGGTACTGTCCATCTCTCCCTCCACTCTGAATCAGGAGAGGACACCTTTGAGGAGCAAGAGGCAAGGACAGAAAAGGAAGTGACCGCATTTACAAATATTGCTTCCTCATCATTATGTGATGAGGCTTCACATTATGATGTTCCTCATCATCGAGGTGGTAATGCCACCACTGATGACTTTTGGCAATTCAAGGACCTAATGAAGCTTGTCACTCAATAGAGTTTCTTGGCTGTATGGAAGCAAGCATGGGAGGCTATGACATCAGACAAATGGGTATTGGAGGCCATTACATTGGGTTATACTATCTAGTTTACCTGCATCCTGCCCTTCTACCTCCCTTCCCCGTCCCTCTTCAGGGACCCCTCTCACAATCAATTGCTGAGACAGGAGATGACAGTGCTCCTAAGTCTAGGGACCGTAGAACCAGTTCCAGCTCAACACAGAGGCAAAGAGTTCTATTCAAAATATTTTCTGATACTGAAGAAAAATGGTGTTGGAGGCCTTTACTAGATTTCAGACAATTGAACAAGTATGTCAGACATCTGAAAATCAGGACATTGTCCAACTATACCAAAAGAAGGGCAGGAGACACGTGATATGGTTTTAATCAGGCTGCAACTTTATTATTAGGTGTCCGGGACTACCCGACAGATAAAAGTGTACAGGGCAGATATCGCCATTTTCATTCAATATCTACCCTTCTGACAGCCGCCTCCTTTTTCCATTCAGGTCCCGTAGCCAACCCATTGCTGGGACCTTACCACCGACCCCCACCCCCGAACAAGGGTTAAGGTGGAGTATAAGAAGAGGGGGTTAGCCCTTTGCCTTAACAGTCATAGAAGCCCCAAACACCCCCCCCCCTTCACTCCTTTAACAAGCATCTCCTTTTTAAGTCCTTTACCGAGTCATTTATCCAGTCCCTGTATATTTTCTCTATGGAGTACCTGCACTGGACATCTGCCCCAGACTTACATAATGAGTTGCAACATCATAGCCTAACTCCCCTCCCTTTCCACCTAAGCCAAATCTGGTGGTGAGGAAAAAATTCCTTCCCAGCTCCCCTATAAAGGAACGGCTAGCGCAAAGCCCACAACAGGTCCTGACTAAATCTTGTATTTTTGCCACCTCAAGGGAAAGGAGTGTGGGTGCAGTTCTGCTTGGTCTGGGGAAAAGGGGCTTCTTTCCTGTTTTGAACTTTCCAGCCCTTCCGGTCACTGGAGATGAGTCAGCATTGCCACACTGACCCACTCCCCCTTTTGCAGCAGCTTTTGAGCCTCGCTCCCCCACTCCTGGCCATAAAGTGCTATTCCCTCTGCCCCCGGCAAGCTGGACAATTGCTCCCCCCTCCCCTCCCTGCGTAATGGTGCAGTGCAGTCAATGTCCCTGGTAGCTATAATTTCCTCCCTAGAGTCCAGGGACTGGTTTGCAACTCTCGACCTCAAACATGCCTACTTCCCCATTGCAATTCATCCATTTCACATTTGATCACAATCACTACCAGTACTGGGTCCTACTGTTCAGCCTTCCTTCCGCCCCACGGGTTTTTCTCAAGAATCATGGTGGTCATAGCTGCCCACCACCACCGTCTTGGAAAACAGTGTTTCCCTACCTTGATGAGTGGCTCCTCAAATGCTGATATCATCAGGAAGTGCAGTCAGCAGTTCAACAACAACTTCACTGTTCCACAGTTTAGGCCTACAAATAAATGAGAAATCAACCTTGACCCCTATCCTTTTTATAGGAGCATTTTTGGATTCGGTGATGGGCAGGGCTTATCTCCCTCCTGACAGGTTCCTCACTCTGAAAAACCTTATCCAAAAAACTCAGCTCAGTTTACAAGTTCCAGTAAGGACATCTCTGCAACTGCTAGTGCTTATGGCAGTTTGTGTTTTTTGTAACACAAAACTCCAGGTTACATCTTTGCTGTCTCCAGGGGTGGCTCAGGACAGTTTGTGTACCCAACAAACACAGTCTGAACAAGGAGGTGCCTGTACCCAGCTGGGTCCTTCAGCCACTCATCTGGTGGAAGAATCCTTCTTAAAGGTTTGTGCAGAAATCCCATTTATGCAGAGTCCCCCTATGGTCATGATAACATTGTACATTTCCCTCTTGGGATGGAGAGCACATGTGGGTCCTCACACAGCCCAAGGCAAATGGTCACAAGAACAACGCTTGCACATCAGTCTGCTAGAGTTAAGAGTGGTCAGAAAAGCTTGGTGCTACACTCTTCCCCTAATCAAAAACAAGTCACTCAAGATCATGATAGGCAACGTAGCTTGTATGTGTCACCCTTATTCTGCACCAAAGTGATAAAGCTTTGAAATTGGTGCATAGCCATCCAGTCAGTCATTTCAGCTTCTTACCTTCCGATATACAAAACATCTTGGCAGATGACCAGCGGACATTTCCCCCCTAAATTATAAATGGGAGTTGGACTTTCGAGTCCTCAACAAAATATTCCTAGCATGGAGATTTCCAGAGGTTCATTTTTTTGCCACTGGAGCCAACATGAAGTGCAGGAAATTCTGCAGAGGAGAACTTCCAGAGGAGGACTCAATTCCCAATCTCTAGGAGATGCCATTCTTATTACATGGACAAGGGATCTTTTTTTGCATATCCACTACTCCATTGTTTTTAAAGGATCTCAACAAGATCGATCAGGACCAAGCCAGTGTAACTTTGATTGCACCAACTTAGCCAAGACAAGTTTGGTTTCCTTACCTCATCACAATCACTTCTTGCCTTCTATGGCGGCTCCCAATCAATTCTCAACTGTTGTCTCAGGATCCATTTCAGACGCTTCACCATGGCCTGAATGTTCTGCAATTCCACGCCTGGTCCCTCAGTGGTTCTCAGGACAGGAGGAGTCATGTTCACTAGCAGTACAAAATGTGCTTTTAAATAGCAGGAAGGAATCTACAGGATGCATGTAACCTCCAAAAATGGAGGTTACACACAAAGATTTTCTAAATGGATCTCTGGGTGCGTTATTGCCTCCTGTGTTTTCACTGATACTCAGCCTCCCCTACTAGTAACTGCGCATGCTACTAGATCATAGTCTGTCTGTAGCCCTACTCAAAGATGTTGCAGTTGTTGAAATGTCCGAAGTTGCAACGTGGAGCTCAGTGTATTTTTCCCCCCAGCCATTATGCGTCGGTTCACGCTGCTAGATTGGATGCTGCAGTAGGCATCGCAGTTCTTTCTTCAGTGCTGGACTCTGTTCTGAACCTGCCACCTCCTTAGGTGGGTTACTGCTGTGGAGTCACCTGAAGTGGAGCATCCACAGGGACACTACTCTAAGAAGGAGAGGTTACTTATCTTGTGCAGTAACTGGATTTCTTCAAAATGTGTGTCCCTGTGGGTGCTCCACTACCCGCCCTCCTTCCCCTCTACTTTGGAGTTTCCTCTGTGGGACTTTGTGGTAGAGAAGGAACTGAGAGCAGTTCACCTGCACAGCGTTATGTAGCCTTGGTATGGGGCACGAGGATGTATAGGGTACATGCATGAGTTGAACAGGCTTTGCTACCAAAAATCTTCAATCGGAAGTGCAGAGTGCATGCTCACCTAAAGTGGAGCACCCACAGCAACACACATCTCAAGTAAATCAAAGCTTAGCTGCAAACTAAGGTTATTTAATTTGGTTTGTGAATCAACCAAGAGTGTATAAAATGTATGATTATTTTGTATTGGTATTCCATTTTCCTTTATTTTTAATTCAGACAACACTGCTTGATTTAGATGCCCTAGCAAGACACCTCGCTGACTGCATTCGAAGGTAAGATTTGGTGATGTTAATTTTATTTTAAAGTTTGTATTTTATGTATTCTTAATGGGACATATAGAGCTTAATTTTTTTTTGTATAGCAGGGAAATCCTTGATCATCAAGATGGTAACATAGAAGATGATGGTCTTACAGGACTCCTGCGGCTTGCAACAAGTGTTATTAAACACAAACCACCTTTTAAATTTTCCCGGGAAGGACAGGTAAGAATAAAGTACTTGGAAAATGCCAAATAGCTAACGTTACCTCCTGTTACTGTAAACTGCTTCATTTTAAGTTTTGTTTTACTCTCTTGAGTGTAGGGGTTAGATAAATACTGTTCCGGTGATGATTGACAGAAACACATTTCCTAACTGGATTATTTTATTTTAAAAAACAGCAATACAATGTGTATTTTGCACACACACACACACACACACACACACACACACACACACACACACAC
>NW_020664483.1:18897247-18913121 GCF_002925995.2 Terrapene triunguis
CACACACACACACACACACACACACACACACACACACACACACACACCCTCTCTTTCTAGCCATTTTTAACCTCAGAACAAAATTCTTGTCTCTTGCAGATCCTTTATGTATGTATGTATGTATGTATTTATTTATATCTTTGATTATCTCAAGGCATTTTCAGGGCTGCTCAGCTTTTTCCAAGTTCTTACAAATCATTGATACCTGTTTTTCCTTGGCCAAATCCTGGGGCATCCCATGCACCTATAGAAGATCCTAAAGTAGCTTTAAAGTCACTTGCACACATGGACAGGAGCAGACACCTGTCACAAGAATCCTGTACCATTCTTTCCATTCCTACATGTTGTGGAGAACTGCTGATGAGATGTCATTATGAACAGGCCAGAAATAATACCAGGGAACCTATGCACTGCACAGATGCAGTGGGCCCAACTCTTACATGGGCTGAGGAAGCAGTGGGCTTGCGTTTGTGATCCTTCCCTGTGGCCATGACCAGCTTGCATAGCAGCTTGGCTTGTTGGGACTGAGAATTCCATTCCTAAAATAAAAAAGCAAAGCTCTTGCACACAACTTTTGCTCCACTCTTCAGTGATTTGTTCAAACTTTTGGTCTGGCTATGGAAGTGATATACAGAGTCACATATGAAACATGTGAGACCTGCAAATCCAAAGCTCATTGAAATCAATGAGAGTCTTTCCATTGAGTTCACTAGCCTTTGGATCAAGTCCATGATGAGGTTCCAGTCAATAATTAGACCCATTTATGTGACTGCATTTAATCCTGTTTGGCTAGCTCAAAGTCCCCTTTTCTAATTTACAAACATAAAATGCCTCCTGGTAATTTTATTATCTGAATGTATTAGTAATCTCTTTCTAACTTGGGCATTCACTAATGTAATATTAGTTTTCAGTAATAACAGTATTTCTACTTATTAATGTAATCTCATACGTGTGATACTTGTGTTATAAATGAGTTATAAGATAGATCTGTCCCATCAGGATTGTACGGTCTAAATAGACAGCAGATAGTTGAAGGATGGGAGGATAGCATAGGTTAAAAAAACAAGTAACTAAGGAGTTGAATTTAGTACTTCGCATTAGAACAAATTTTGTTATAATGAATTTATGTGGCTTTTGGGTTTTTTGTGGTTCATTTTGCTAACAATACTTTGAGAAGACTACAGTTTATAGGCCTCTTGGGAAAAGTGTGATTTAAGGAGAGATCTGAAGGAAAAGAAGTTGAAAACCAGGTCAGGGTGGGAATTCAAGGCATAGAGTGCAGTTTGGAAGACAGTACAGAGAGAAGATGGGAAGGAGGAGGACACAGAAGGCACAGTCCTGCAGGTTGGGTAAAACAAAGGAGTGAGGAGAGGACTAAAAGAAAACAAGGAGAGAGGAGTAAAATTGTGCAGAGCCTTGAAGCTAAAGAGAAAGACCTTAGCTATATGTATGTTGAGGGGAAGCCAGTAACGGGATTTGAAGAAGAGCTGAATGTGGTCAGAGCAGCAGCCACAACAGATGATTTTGAAAGCAGAATTCTGTTTTTGCTTAAAGACCAGGGTCCCAACAGATTATTTGAAAATAAGTCTTGACCCAATATAATTTAAAAAAAAAACTATTTAAAATGTTATAATTTACTATTTGATTTGCCTATTATAAAATAGCCTGTGTCTATTTATTTCACTGTGTTGGTGTGAAACAAATGGACAGTTTCCCTTTTAAGTACCATGAAACAGAATGGAGCAGGATTGCTTGATCATAAACTTTTCTCCAGAGTGATACATTTGGACTCTCTCTCTCTTTGAAAAATATTGACAGCAGCTCAGTCTTGTCCAGTGGATTCTGAGATGTGGCCACTCCTTTTCCACTTCACTTCAGATTCTCTCTTTGTCCATGCAAACAAAGTGATGGTTTGGTGCTGCTACCTTATCTGTTATTACCAATCTTTTAAAAATCAAGTTCTGGGGCAGCAGCGAATGGTACTTTTGCTCCTTTGCCTTCCTTCTTCTAGGAGACTACATTCATCATATCTACACTAGGAAGAAAGGTGTATTTTGAACACATTAGCGAACATTTTAAAAATGCACCTTTTATTCTAGTGAAGGTATGTCCATTTTTTGTCATTATTTCTTGAATGGGAGCACCTGCCAAGCTCCTCTCCTCCCCTCTTCCAGCATGGCAGAATCAATAAAATAGTGTGAGCAAAAGGCCAATAGTTGCAAGTTACAAAAGGGTAGACGTCCCACTACTACCCTGCCCTATAGACCCTTGTTACTCAATGGGAAGTGGCTCAGATGCTGACAGCTCTCCATCTTTACACAGCAGCGAGACTCCCGCAGAAACTACTCTGCAATGGTAGAACTGTGGTCTTCAACATGTAGGATTCAGCAGGCAGGTCATCCTCACCTATCGAGAATTCTTGAAAAATCTCCACAAATTCCCACCCTTGGCCCCATCCCTCTCAAAAGAAAAAAAATTTCAATGTCTTCTTTCATGTATTCAAGTGTGTGAGAGAGGTAGGCTTTCCTATTCAGACTACCTGAGCCTGATGGCTTGGCTATTGAGTGGTAAGGTGGTATATTCCTCTCGTAGCCTCCTGCAGAACTTCTACCCTTTTTCCTTGTACAAGAGTTTAGACAAACTCTCCTATTGGTGCCAAAATAATAGGATTTAACTCCAAGAAACCATGTATTTCAGTATTCTTACTAAAATTGATTTTTGAAGCATGAAAAGGTCCTGAATATCATTGGTTAAGTACATTGACCTATAGAAGATCTCACTCAGTGTACTTTTTAGAGATCAGGATGTGGCTCTCTGACTAGAAGATTTCTGGGGAGAAATCTTTGTAATGTTGTTAGTGCTGTAGCAGGCGCCATACTTAGTGGAATAAGGCACTGACCAAAGCCTCCCGTATCTGGGGATTAGTTACTGTTACTACAGTCTATAGACTGTAGTAGTGGACATGTAACATCTGTGTGAGTGTCCTGTGATTTATCAACAAATTAGAAGAGAATTCAGTCCCTCACAAACCCTGAGAAGGTCTCTTTTGCAAGATCCATTTATTTAGCCCCGCTCCACACCTAAAACTTAGGTCAACCTAGCTACGTCACTCAGGGCTGCGAAATATTTTCCGCCGTGAGCACTGTATTTAGGTCGACCTAATCCCAGGTGTAGACACGGCTAGGTTGACAGAAGGATTCTTCTGTTGACCTAGCTACTGCCTCTTGGAGACGTGAATTACCTGCATTGATAGAAAAACCCCTTCCATTGATGTAGGAAGCATCTACGCCAGTGGTTCTCAACCTATTTACTATTGTGAGCCTCATATGCAGCTCTCTGTGTTATGTGAACCGCATCCACACAATATATATACTACCTATATGGCTCTGAGGATGTCACATGGGCTGCAGCTGTGTATTGATTGGGTCACAGGTTGAGAACCACTGCTCTAGGTAATGTGCTGGTGGTTGTGGATGGATTTGCAGCTGTGGGGTTCCTGAACTGCAGTGGGGTGATTCAAGGCATGCACATCCCTATTTTCACCTTAGCCCACCTTGCCACAGAGTACATCAACAGAAAGGGCTATTTTTCCTATGGTTATGCAACATTGGTGGCTCACTGGGGATGATTCACTGATATCAGTGTGGGCTAATCAGAGAAGGTGCACGATGCTCACATCTTTACAAACACAGGACTGTTCAAGAAGCTGAAAGCACGGAAGTTTTTTTCCCAATTGGGGATTACCATTGACTACATTGAAATGCCAGTAGTGGTCCTGGAGGACCCAGCCTACCCCATGGTCCCTGGGGCTCATGAAGCCATCCACGGCAACCTTGACAGCTCCAAGGAAAGATTCAGCTATTGGCTCAAGAGGTGCAGAATGACAGTTGAGTGTGCTTTCAGTAGATTGAAGGGATGAGGTCAGTTTTTACTCACTAGGTCAAATCTCAGTGAAAAGAATATCCCAATGGTTATAGCTGCCTGCTGTGTTCTGCATAATATCTGTGAGGCAAAGGGGAAAAAGTTGCCACCGGGGTGGAGTGGTGTCTGCTGACTTTGAACAGCCAGACAAAAGGGCCATTAGAAGAGTTCAGCGCAGAGCTGTGTGGATGAGGGAGGCCTCGAAAAACCACTTTAATGGTCAGCCACAGTAATGTGCTGGACATTGCTCTACCTGGCTTGGAAATTTGTGGGGGAGGGTGTTAGGAATTGTGTAGTGCTTGGTGTACAATTCTGAATATCAGGTCTTTAAATGAACCTATCAATTCTATGGTGCTTACTGTATTTTTATATTTATTACACTGTTTGTCACTGAATCTATGTGTTCTGTGGTCCTGTTGTGGTTCTGTGTTTTGAGTAGCGCTAGGCGTTCTGCGGTTGATATTACGAAGTAACAAAGATGAATTTATTTCCAAAAAATAAAAATGGATTGTGTACCAAAAAAAGTGCAAAAATAATGTGCAATTAAAAACCAATACAGTGCAAACTTACAAAACTTAACAGAACAGCGCTTTAAAATTAGAATGGTGGAAAACATTTGTGTCCATTTTAGTCCATTTCAGCCAAACATACACCAACTGTTAGAGAGACAAAGTGGGTGAGATAATACCTTTTATTGGGCAAACTTCTGCTGGTGAGAAAGTCAAGCTTTTGAGCTTACACAAAGCTCCCTTCCCTTTTACTCATAAAAGTTTTAATTAAGATATGCTTATTGACACTTAAGCTTTGGAGCACTTCTGCACAACACTGCTCTCCAGCCGCAGCCATGGTGAAGATGCCCTGCCTGGGTGAGGGCTGGGAGAAATAAGGGAACTGTTCAGTGTATAAAATAATAAAATTTTGGCATCTGTTTCCATAGATACAAGTACAGGGTAATGGCACTGATTACTGGCACTATTTTCTGCAGACAGTGGTGATTTTAGTTGATATTTCACTCTTGAGGGTCACAGAGGCACAGAAAGCAGCTGGCGTCCTGAGCTGCCCAGGCCCTTATGTTGCTAGTCTCTTTAATGCAATGGTGCCTGCTGAAGTCATTATGAAGTGGCGTAGGAAAGTGTCCTACCTGAGAGGAAGGAATAAGGCAGCCATCCCTAGAAACCATCAAGAAAGGATTGCAGAGTTACCCCTATGAAAGTTTCATCAAGATCTCTCAGGAAGATGCAAGGAATATACTATGTACATAAGCAAACTACTGCACTTGGTTGCCTCCTTAACCCTACAGGGAAATGAAAACCTAATAACAACTCTTCCTTTGTTTGTTGTACCTCTACCTCTTTTTGTAGAAGTAAAACAATTAACAATAGGTACCTGTGTCCTGATAGCCTGGTGTTGAGCTGGCTGCCATCTTCACTTTTAAAAATTTTAAGGGAGAATGCATGCACACACAGAGACTTCTTTTCCTGGATTGGGTTTGTCCGTGCTTGGCTGGCTAGACTGTCCTGGAGTCTCGAAAAGATCTGGGCTCATGGCATAGCTGGACGGGTCTCCACCTTGCCGTACACTGAGGTATCCAGGGTCGTCTGCGGGATACTGGTGGGATCTCTGATAAGTATGGCATGCAGCTCTCTGTACAAGTGGCAGTTTGTGCCTCGTCGCCAGGTAAACTGTTGGCCTCTGTGGCCATGTGTAGTATGCCTGCTGCAGTGCCTTCACTTTCACTTAGCAGTGCTCCTGATCCCTGTCATACCCCTTCACCTGCATCCCATGTGCAATCTTTCATAGATGTCCACGTTTCTAAGACTGGTCCATAGCTGTGCCTGCACAGCCTCTTCTCTCTGCAGGTCTGGTTGGGCAGTTGCAACACAGCAAGGAAGAGCACTAGGTGTGCTTGCTAAGCTGGGCATTCGGGAAAAGGCACTTCAAAAATACACAGGAGTTTTAAAGCAGCAGGGTGGCTTCAGGTCTCTGTGATGCCTGGGTGGTGGAGTTACCTGTTGTGAACAGAGTGGTCAGTATTGGGCATTGTGGGACAACTGCTGGGGAACTATTAGGGTCGACATATGTTGCAGTGTCTACGCTTGGGTTGCATTGATCACAGTAGGTTGACCATGGCCATTTGGAGAGATGATATTATTGCATTGCTTTAACTGGGCGCTTACATCTGCGGGAGACACATTTGAGTATAGACATGCACAAATAGGTTGACACAAGGTGACTTACATTGACATAACTTTGTAGTGTAGACTAGGGCTCAATGTGTTTGTTTACTTCTCCTCTCTCCCTCCTAAATGTATATCTACACTAGATTTTTTTTTTTTTTACCTGAAGCTAATTAATTGCCAGGCAGGTAACACATTTGTAAAGGCTAGTGCAGACACTACCTAAATATTTATTCCTGGCTGCAAGCATTTGTGGTTTACGAAGTGTATTTTTAACACATTAGCCAACTTTTCAAACTATCCTGTGATAAGCACACCCAGCCTGTCTCATACCATCTGTCAGCCCTTTTAGCTCTACTCTCCCCCCCCCCTTCCCGTTAATAAGCACTCTCAACCTGTTTCTTGCTATTTGCAAAAAAAAGCCTCCACTCCTCCCTTGCTACTTAAACCTTCTGCACACAACCTTCCCTCCTACTTATTACTCCCTACTACATATTTAGCAAAGTGGTGTAATTTTTTGAAAAATTTGGTCATCTTATTAGAGGGATGTGAATCCTAGGGCTTGTAATACGTCTTTTTTTTTTTTTTAATTTTAATGTTGTTGAATTAATGTGACTAAAACAGGAGAGGGATAAGTTTAGGGGACCCCCCCCCCAATTTCTTGTCATATTTATCTGGTGTAGCAAATGTGGGTAACAAATTACAACTTGTTTATCTGTTACCCAATATCAACATGACTTGGAACAGCCATTGTTTGCTCTCTTTTTAGTCCATTTAACATGGATTCACTTTGTTCATGGAGCAATATTTAATATACAGCATTTGTCATTAAAATCATAATTTAAAAAAACCTGAATCTATAGCAATGGAACACTTAAAATCAATTTTAGTATGTGAACATTAAAACACAGACTGATAATACATGACTTTTATGGATAAATAGTAATGGGTGAAACTGACCTTTTCAAAAACACTTAAAAGGTGTACCTGGATAGTTTTGTCAGTGTAAACTAAAATACCCTGGGAGAAATCCTGTCTCACTAAAGTCAATGGAAGTTTAGTCATTGACTTGTATTTTACCCAATCTTTTTATATCAGAAATTCTGTTGATCATCGCTTGTGTAGTATGTGTATTTCATGTGTAACATCAGTATTTCTTTCTTTCTTTATAGTTTAATATATTTACAAAGAAAAAGAAAATAATTGTACAGAACTGTGAAGTGTATTAATTTCATAGTGTTATGATAACAGTTGTTTTTGGTATAATATACATGATCTATTATGTTAATATGATTTGTAGGAATAGTAATGTTTTAGATTGGGAATGTTACATAACATGAGTAATCTTTAAGTCTTACTTAAACCTGAATGTAACTCAATTATGGATGTTTGGTAGTCTTCATTAATTTTTTTCTGGTTTCTTATGCCAAATAGCAGTGCTGTGCTAGAGCTACAGATAATTTGTCTTAACTTTTTTTGGTGGACATATTTATCTTTCCATCATGGTAATGTAACACATTTACAATGCTTCTCTTCAAATTACTTGAAGACTGCTTTTTGGTATGTTATATAATATACAGAGAATGGTGTAAAGGAGACACTGTCAAAGTCTGCAGTCTAAAATTTATCTATAGGACATTAAAATTGTTTTTATCTGATGGAGGAAGCCTCCTAGAAAGTTTAAAACGATATACAATTATATAACAGTGTTTTTAATATTTGTACAAACTGATATACCTACCGATTGAATTGTTTTACAGGAGTTTCTAAGAGACATCTTCAATCTTCTGTTTTTGCTGCCAAGTCTAAAAGATAGACAACAGCCAAAATGCAAGTCACATTCTTCAAGGGCTGCTGCTTACGACTTGTTGGTAGAAATGGTAAAGGGGTCTGTAGAAAACTACAGGCTGCTCCACAACTGGGTTATGGCACAACATATGCAGTGTAAGAATATTTATTCATGTTTAGTTTTTGTAAGTATTTTATGCAAGATAGATATTTTTCAGTATTAACATTTTGGGGTTGGGCTTTTGTAAAAGTTTTTGGATGTATAAAGATCGCTTAAGAATGAGAAGAATGTGCCTTAAGTGCACACTCCCACTCTGTTGGCCCTTCTGCCCACTCTCATGCTGGGACAGCCTGTCACAGTGTCACAGTGGGGAATTACTTGCATCCCTGATGGATCCTTTTGGGAGCAGAGAACCTTCACTTAACTCTGATGCATTGCCCCATGAGGAGGGGAGTATAACCTTCAGTCCCCTATATACTATAGATACTGATACATTAAGGGATTCCCTCCGGGAGGTGCTCCAGGATAGGTACTCAACTGTCTCTCACAAGTGATCATAAGGCTTCCTTCCTTCCTAGACCATATTGCAGTGACTTTACCTCTAAACAATCTAAGACCCAAATGATCGCGTTAAAAACAAGCTGTATTAAGAATATATAGAGACAATCAGATTAAAACAAAAAAATATGCGTAACATATCTAGTCTTATAGTTGGCAAGAGTTAAGATAGGTAGGCACATCTTAGAAAAGTTATTGTAAAGAAAGGCCTTATCAGCACTACCATTTTTCTTAAACTTTTCCCCTATTGCACTACTACTTGTGCAGCTCTAGTTGTGATAGTAACGGAGGGAGTGCTAGTGTAGATGTACTTTGCCCACCAAGCAGCTGACTGGTTTGCACCAGTTGGGGCTTTAACAGCATGTACATAATTTTTTAAATAATGCTATCTTTGAAACAATTTACCCATTAATAAAATCTATTATCTCTCTCACCCCCCTCACCCACCCCCCCATTTCCACTGGTTATTTAGAGCACCTGGTCCTGTTAGGGGACAAGCAATAAATATACAGATTGTTTATGGAGTGAATTTAATAGCATATATGTCATTCTTTTCTGTTGGATATGGCCTCTGACTTTCCTCATCAAGCAGATGCTTGATGCAGTTTATTTTATTGTTCATAGGTGAAAGCTGCCCCGACTGAAGTGCAAGTGACTTCTGGTGGCTAATGGGGCAGTCATCTTTTTGGCAGATGTAACATCTCTTCCCAGTGCGCTCCTTGTGGATGATCAAAATGGCTTCCTCTGCCAGGTTCAGGCTTTGTGCCCCTGTTGCTTGCCTATTCCTTCTTAGGTTTTCTTCTCTGTTTTCACATGGCTGTTTTCATAGCGATTAGCTATCTTACCAGCTTGTGCAACATTTTGGGGAGTCAATATCCAATCATGCTCACAAGTCTAAATAACAATGTTGATAAAATTATTTCATGCCTTTTAGTTCCAGCTCTTTCTCTCTAATGAAAACCCTGTTCCTGTTTATCCATTTCTTTAGTTATTTTCCTGTTTAATTTGCAAATTCATCATAATTCTCATCACTCTTTTGAGCTCCCCAAAATTTCTTTCTCTGAGCCTCGAAATGTCAGTTCAGGTTTCTCTGGCAGTCTTAATTTTTCCATAATTCACGATATCCAGGTTTACATTGTCAGTACCTTACAGTTCAGAAAGGAAGTTAGAAACCTCATCTTATCCATTGTTGACTTCCTATTATATGCCCCTTTCTTAAGGACTTCTGAAAAAAACCAAAAATGTCCCCATCTCTATATTTTAGGAATAGTTTGTAATCTATATTGGATATGGAACTGAATGTGTGGTTTCTGTCTCCGTTTAACTGAACTGTTCAGACACTGGTTATCTAGATTCTTAGGCCAAGATTCTCAAAAAATAGAAGCCTAATGTTAATCTCCTCCTCCTCTCTCACCCCCACCCCTCCAATCCTGGCCTTGATGTCCATTTCACGCTGACATTTACTCTCACACTTAGCATGCCGCTTTTCCTTGTGCTGGTGGACCTTCTCTCTCTGCCAGTTTCTCTCCAGGTGCAGTCTTTTTTCTTGCTCCAGTTGATGTTTCTCCCACTTCAGGTTCCAATTATCCTAACCACTAATATTGTCCCTGGCATTTCCTCCATTAATTGTGGACACTGCATTCATTGTTGCTTTCCTCTAACATAGTCTTCTCTAGATTGTCTGTCTCTTGCTCAGGTCCCCCACGTAGTTCTGGTCCACTTGGCAAGCCCACATTTGCATTGCTGCCAGTCTTAGGAAAGTGGACTATCTAATGGTACCAACTGTGTTTGGTTAACCCCTTCTGAGGTGCCACCATTCTCTGTTGCTTATCCCCTGCCAAACTTTCAGTGCCCATTTTCCTTATAATTCTATTGATTTGTTGATACAATCCTGGTCTTGCTAAGTATCTTAAAATTGGAATTTATCTCTTTGCTTGGCTCTGATCTGCTGTTCCTTTAAAAAATAAAAAATCTGGTCATAAATCTCCCTGTCTCTCTTCCTTAGAGTTTCTCCGCACCCCAAAAACCAAATCAAAACAAACCAATTTTTCCCATCTTTTTGGTTTTAGTTGTTTATTTTTTGAGGTTCACAGCGGGGATTCTGTATCTTTACACCAAATGTAGCCTTTGGTCATCTAATCCTGCCACTGAATTTTCCCCTGTTCTTGTCTCTTTACCACATTTCTTTGTGTCCCCTACTGATGAAGCTAGTGGCAATTCCCAGGGGGTCGCCAAGTGCTCCTGGAATAGGTACTGTTTTCTCCCTGACTGCCTCCATGTGAAGATGTAATGTTGTCTTCCCTCCAAGGATTTATTAAGAGTCTCTACAGAGAATCAGATTAAAACAAAAGAAACTGTGTAATAAAACTGGTGGTCTTACACTCAGCAAGTGTCAAACTAGGTAGGTGCAACTTGGCATAATTACAGTAATGTAAGGCCTAGCATTTTTCTTAAAATTTTCTACAATTGTCATTATCACTGGTGCAGCTCCACTGGTGGTAGTAACGGAGGAAGTACTACTGTAGAAATCCTTTAGCCACTCAACATCTGGTTGGACTGCCCTATGTGGGGTTTTTTAGTGTATATGTCATTACCAAATCATATCAGCTTTGAAATATTTTCCTGTTAATCTGTACCTCGTTTCCATTGGGTATTTAAAGCATCTAGTACTGTGAGGGAACAAAAAGGCGTGATACACCATTGTGTGTGTAGTGAATTTGGTAGTGTATAGGTTAAACCCTATTTCTCTTACCTCACTAATTGTTAATATGGCAATATTACTGTGAGCGAATGTTCAGGAAAAGCAGAGCATAAGTGTTTGGTGGATATCCAGGAAATGCCACTGGATGACTTCAGCTCCAGTCTCAAGACCCAAAGTTGGGGAGTAAGATCTCCTAGTTAAGAAGGGAGACCTGAGGCCACCTTGGGGAAAAAACTGCTTTTTCTTTCTGTAAAATGATATATGGGGGATCATGAGCAATATCTGTAATTTCCTCAGCTCTCCTACCTAAGGGATGGCCACTAGAAAGACCACTTTCTATAACAGAGAGAGCGAGAATGATGAGGATGAATTTATGGCATCTAGCACCAAGTTTAGGTTCCAAGCGCGAACAAGAGTCTTACCAGGCTCAGGTAAGAAACTGCTTTAAAAAACCCTGATGTGAAGTTGGATCCCACTGGGAGATCTCCTATGGAATCCCTGAAGCCTGGACACTAAGGAGCATGCAGAGAGACCTTTGTCAGACCCATCCTGAAAGTAATGTAGAATGGAAGGGGTAGTGAATCTCAAAGCCAAGAGTTGATATCTGCACCAAAAGGAGAAAGATAGTAAGTGAAGAAAGACTCCTCTTTCAGCAAGGACTGATTAGACATTCCTGGCTTTGAGGTGAGAGAGCATCAATGAGGTAGTTCTTGAAATGGAGGGCAATGGGATCATGGTGGACGGTTGGCCCTGTTACAGGATATCTTATTTTTCTGGTTGGCAAAGGCTGTCTCGGTACAGCTTAAGGAACTCTATGAAGAAGACTCATCTTGGCTACTTTGAGTCTAGGGGAATGGGATGGCACTGAGTCCTGCCTGCCTATTTTCTCCAGAACTACATCATGGGAAAAGATGAGGAGGGTAAACTACCTATCCCTATCCAAAGCTCAAGAACCCTTCCTTCTCCCAGCAAGAAGTTAATCGAGGGAGGCTGGAAACAGAGAACAGTTTTCCTAATAGAGGGACTATTTCCTTGGATAGATTTCCTTGCAGCTCAACCAATAACCTTGATCATTCAGATGGCCAGATACTTGTAGGAGTTTGAGGGATCCCAGTCTTTCTTTTCCCTGTGTAATAGGGGCTCTCTTTAGAGGGGAATACTCGGAAGCCTTCCTTGATCATTCAGGTAGGCCACTTCAGCTATTCTATCTAACCTGATTGAGACATGGCTGAAAGGAGGATCTCCAGGAACTTGAGAACCAACCTGATGACCCTAAGTTCCAGGATGTTGAAGTGGGGTTTTCATTCCTGTGAAGACCACAATCCTTGGACCTATTGTGAAGAACCCTTATTTGTGGAAGCTGCACATCTCTGGTTAACTGAGGACTCCAATTGTCCTGTAGTGGGAATCTCTTCATGGTGAGAAAACTCTGCTTTCCTATCACCAAATAAGAGAACCTTTCATTGCTTGAAGGGAAGAAATTAGATGTTCCAAGTTCTCCTCTCTTGGGGAGTGAGGTTGGACGCTAACATATATTCAAGGAGACATTGAGAAGGGAACTTGGCCCATTCCATCAGGTCTTCACAGTATGATGGGCCTCCAGCCAGGCCATGTACAACTGGATAGCTGCTGACTCCCTGGACTCAAAAGGATGAATTGGGGCCTTGAGATGGAGGAGTTCAATTGGGGGGAGGGAATTAGCTGTGCGTCTTCCGTATTAATTATGGCTCCTAAGAGGCAGCAGTTTCTGGGGAGGAGAGCCGTGTTTTCATTTTCCACCAGACCAAGGTAACTAAATGCTGTCAGGTCATGTGTACTGCTACTGAGGTTTTCTGGAACATTGGGCCCAGATCCTAGTCCTGAGTGACAATCATGATGCTTTCTGAAGATTAGAGTTTTAAATTGGAAGTGCACATGGCCTACAGCGGAACCTCTGATTGGTCTGGAATATGAGGATCTGAGTTCTCAATTTCAGTGGGTGCCAGATAGTTATCTGAAATCTACAGTTGATAGCCTTGAGTGGAGAGAATCCATATTGTATTTGTGGTATTTGACAAAATAATTCATTTTAGATCTTGGATCTTCTCAGCTTCTGTGGCCTATGAAGTACCTAGAGTAAGACCCCTTTTTCCTTTTCTTGACTTTGGGATCTGGGCATGTGGCCTGGTAGGGATGATTAATAGTTTGCAGGACATTCTGCCTTGTCTTAGGCCCCTATGGGACGAGGTCGAAGGTTAGATGCCCCTAAATTGGCCCCTAAGCTGTTAAAATATTGAGCCATGTCTTTGGCTGCATAAACAGAGATAAGCTCCCTTGCAAGTTTCCTGCATACCAAGGGGGGCAGCTTGGAGGAAACAACCTTTGTCTTCCTCTCAGTCAGCCACTTGATTAGTTCTCTAGAAGTACAAGAGGATTGTAATACTGATCTGAATGCTGCCCAGCTCAAATGATCATTTAATAGCCTTTCTCTCCCTCCCCCCCCCCAACCAGGGGGTTGTGAAGGGACATGTTAATATGTGGAAGCAGATCTGGGCACCTAGAATGATCAGCTGTGGTGTGAGACAACCAGACACTGCAGAAATCAGGGTTCATCTCATAGAACCTGAAGCAGTATTTGGGCAGCTTGGGAATAGAATTAGGAGAAGCACACTTTGTTTCTACCAGCTTCACAACAGCTTGTGGAAAGATTCAACTCTGTGGGGTTGACTTGGGGAAAATAGGGAACCTTGCTATATCTTTTGAAGAGGGAGTTCCACCAGAGAGATTTCCAAGGTGTTTCTCATGTGGGACACCAAGTAACTCCATTCGCCTGAAGTGACCCTCTTGTAGTTATCTGGAGTGAAAGGGACCCTGTCACAGTGGATTGATCCTGCTGGTCTGATCCCAGCTCATGCTCTTTGGGAGACTTCCTGCCTGAGAGGGAATGGAAATGAAAGATGAGATTTTTCCTCCCCTTAGTGGCAGAGAAGAGATTCCTTGTGATAGGGAAAGGGACAGAAAATACGTTTGCTGGAGAGGGTGAGCTCTTTTGAGAAGTTTTGGGGGTGTTTTTGGGAAGGGAGGAAAAATTCTTTGTTGGGGAGAGTATGGAGACACCAAAGGCTGTATTTATTCAGGTAATGACTGATGAGATGAAGAGCATTCCATTGTGATAAAAAGGGTGTCACGAGAGATTTGATCGTCTTTTCTCTCCAGCATGTTATCTTGTGACTCCAATCTGAGGCCAGGAACTCCTGGAGGCTCCCGTTTTTGGGTACCCAGTTGTACTTGAAAGCTGTTCTGCATGTCCTCATTTTCCAGGGTGGCTGCTGAAGTAAAACCCAGTTCTGTGGTCTAGAATTCTGCCAGTCACTGCTTGGCCATAGCTGGGGGCAGTTCCAAGCCAGACTGTGGAGGGGCATGGTTTTGGGCAAATGGGCAGAATGCACCTGCTGCTAAAATTTGCCAAGAGAGGACACTCAAGAGGTGCATTTTTAGCCTTTTTTTCCCACTAAAGCTTTTTGGGGATGCAGTCATCTTTATCCTTCTTTGCTGCATGTTATTCCAGAGCTCTGCAGTGGCCTGGAAGAAAGATGGCAAGGTAGGAGAGCAACTGCAGAAAGCCTCTTGGCAAGCTAGGAAACAAAGAATGCACTAGATGTAAAAATCTTGTGTGTGGACTGGCTACCACCTGTTCATCCAGACTGTTGGCAGCCATATCACAGAACAAGATATGTTAAGAAGAGAGAGAGACTATCAGATTAAAACAGTATAAACAGTATGCATAATTTCTCTAGTTTTACACTGTATAGGCACATCTTGGATTAGACGTAGAAAATTAACATCATCACAGAAAGTGCTTTCTCTGTCTCTTCTCTCTGACCCTTTAGGTCACTCACCACATCCCCTTTGGTTCTCCTTCCCCTAGTTCCATTGCAGCTTTTAAATTTCTGTGGTGTGCCTGGCTTTACTATAGCAGAAACTCCCCCACTGTCTACAAAAAAGAAAAAAGAAAGTGGTATTCCCCTGGATCTGTCACGAAATTCATTCAAGTTTGTATTCAGCATTGTGGCTAAATAGATTGTTTCTGTTTTTCTTTTCCATCTTTGCATCTTATCTCTAGTAAGGTTCCCACCCTTAAAGACTGGCTACCTTTTGCACTTGCCTTAGTGATCATGCTTGGTATGTTTATTATCTTGGCATTTGATGTCACTCTGTAACCAGCTAAGCCTTCTTTTCAAGATGTGGGATTTATGTAATTCAGTAATTCATTCTTAACATTACATTTACTCTATAACAAATATAAATCATGGACAGGTTCATTGCTTTGTCACATCAAGAAGAATCCGTAGTAGGAGCCTCTGGGTGCAGACTCAGTGTGACATGAAGCTGTGTGTGAATGACTGGTGTGTATGTTGGAAAGTACAAGTAGCTGGTGTTTGTGAGAGTGGTTTGAGTTGGGAGTGGCTAGTATGTGTGAGTGAGAGTGTCTGTGTGTGAGGAGAGGACTAGGTGGTAAACAACAGGCATCTTTTTTACTGTCAACTAGTTAAGCTAATAGCTAATACTGGGCATGTTTAGAGAAAGAGAGAGAACAGGAAGGAAGGAGAATTTTAAATGGAGAAAGGGAAGGTGGAAGGCAGTAAGGATGGAGGGAAAGAAGACAGAGAAGGCAAGGCAAAGGAACTTGTCCCTTCTTAGAGGGACAAGTGGCGTTAGTTATGCGACCCCCGAGCGGTCGGCGTCCAA
>NW_020664483.1:18913131-18929497 GCF_002925995.2 Terrapene triunguis
GGGACAAGTGGCGTTAGTTATGCGACCCCCGAGCGGTCGGCGTCCAAGGCAAAGGAAGTATATCCTACAGTATATCAAAGACTGCACTCCTGTCAGACAAATAAGATGTGCTGTTTCCAGAAAATATAGCTAAGGCATCAATAAATGATAGGAGTTAGAGGCAGTCAGGGCCAAAACATCCAATTTAAGAAATTGAATTAGACTGAGATCCTTATTTTTATAATATGCCCCCCATTTTTTATATTTTATCACACATTTTTTTGTCATAAATAGGAAAGGCAACATTTCACAATTATGTTACATTTGGTGCTTGCCTTTTTATATTTGTGAGGCTACTAGTAGGGCCACCTTTCAGCATGGCTCCAAAATGCGCACACAGTATTTGCAAGCACATCAGTTTGTGTGTGCCAAAGTTGGCATTTTGAAGCACATCTGTTTGCCTGCACAAATGGGTACACTTGCAGATTTCCTAAGTTCATTTCAGAGGCCTGCTGAAAATTTTCTGTCACTATGAACTTGTCATACGAAACGGACTCTCTTAATATCCGTAACTTTCCAGAAATACATTTCTATAAGAGAAGTAAATAATATTTTGAAAGTACTTTGGTATGCCTGAAAGACACTTAACATTCATAATTATAATGTATGAATGCCTTTGTTACTGATGGAAAGCTGTTTTGTGTACTATTTTGGGCCAGATTGTGGCTTTAAGACACAGTCTGGGGGGCTGTCAAAGCCATATTACCAGAGGTAGAGCTCTAAGTGTACATCTACAGGAGGATAAAACCCATGCGGCATAACTGTGGCTGACTGAGGTCAGCTGACTTGGGCTCACGGGGCTCAGGCTGCTGGGCAAAAAATTGCTGTATAAACATTTGGGTTCAAGCCGGGGCCAGATGCCCAAGCACTGCGAGCCTAAGCCAGCTGACCCAGCTCAGCTTTGGGTTTTTTATCCCTGTGCAGACAAACCTTGAGACACTCTGCTTGTAAGGAGTCACAGTGCCTCCCAGAGCACATGAATAGTAGTACATCTCTTGCAACAGACTTAAAGAAGATGCAACAGGCATTCTCTCCTGCACCTCCACATAGCTTTGCTACTCAGTGAAGGAGGTGGGGCAGGATGTGTGAACCATTACTACTGCCTTTCTCCTTCGGATTGGCTAGCCATCCTGGGGCCACTATAGGGGTATATCTACACTGCAGTCAGGAGGTATGATTGCAGCACATGTTAAGCTTTTCCAAGCTAGCTTTGAGCAACCTAGCTGATTAAAATTAGCAGTGAAGCTGTAGCAGTTTAGGGTGTGGCACGGGCTAGCCACCTGAGTACAACCCTGCCTGGGACCTAGCTATGTACTCAGTGGCTAGCTCATGCTGCTACAGCTTCACTGCTATTCTTAGCAAGCTAGCAAACCTACATGTGGTAAAATCACATCTCCCGACAGCAATGCAGACACCCTAGGAGAGAGCGTGTCCTGCACTCAGGAGAGTGTGAGGACTGCAGCTGTGCTTCAGACTTCTCGGGAGGGCCTGTTTATGCTCATTCTGTCCCCCCATGCACATGCTCAAGGTGCAGGCACAATCTGGTTCATTATGTCTGTAAATCTAGAATATATAAACATATTTTAATGAAAAGCATAATGTTTTGTAATTATGTATTTTGATGTCTTCGTAAAAATTTACTTTGAGTTGATTTATTTTTGTAATTCATACTTTTTCCAGCTTCCCATGCACCTTACAAATGGGATTATTGGCCACATGATGATGTTCGAGCTGAATGCAGATTTGTTGGTCTAACTAATCTTGGAGCAACTTGTTACTTGGCATCCACTATTCAGCAGCTGTATATGATACCAGAGGCTAGACAAGCCATTTTTACTGCTAAGGTATGATTTCATGTTTTATTTTTAACTAGTGTTCCATTTATAAACATATGCATACTATTATATTAATTATTTCATTATGATCAAATAATGATATTTTTTGTTAGTGGCTAAGGTGGAAAGAGGTGTGTTTTTTTCTAAATATTTGTAATACAAAATATGATAGTTCTTTAAAGCACAATTGTGATAAATCCCCACTCTTAAATCCATGCTGCTAGCATGCAACACCATAGATTATTGTGAATTAAATAGACTTTTATGTAAATTGTATATAAACTGCCTATCATTCCTGTTTCCCTTACTTCTTTTTACTTATTTGTCCTTAAATTGTGAGCTCCATTTGTCCTTAAATTGTGAGCACATACTATCTTTCTTGAATGTTTGGAAAGTGCCCTACACAAAGTGGGTGCTAGCATAAATAAATATTTAAAAAATACTTTTAATAGATTAAAGTTGTGAGCCCGTTGGTTGCAACAGTGAACATTGCACTCTGCTCCCTGAATAATAGGATGTGGATGGCATCTATGGCCCTAACTTCTAGTTCCTTTCTGATCAGTGTTGATGAAGGACCTCCTCTGAGCCACTGTTGTCAGCTGCTATTCCACCTAACCACAGTTCAGCCAGGATTGCCCTGCTGGAAACTGAGGAAGGTCCTTGGCCACTCACCAGAACACTAGTAATTATTGGATAAGGTCTTCAAGAACTCCAGCCCATTAGAGCACCATCCTGGAGTCACCCATTGGGAGCCACCTACCTTTATGTCATTACTGAATGAAAGAAAGTAGTGGTCCCTAATTTAGGATACTAGGTTTTTTTGTTTTTGTTTTTCTTTCAATGAGGACTGGAGTCATACATTGGGATCCAGGGGTGAATTTTTAGAAAATACTAACCATTGTGTAAACTCCATTTATCAGAAAACAATCTAGGTTTCCGGTGAAATAATGTGTTAAAATGCAGAAAATGAGGTTGTAGTACATTAGGTTAAAAAAAAAAGAAAAGGAATAGATATACACACACATTGTGTGTGCTTGCATGCGTATGCATGTAAATATATATGATCATTATGACTGTGTCATTTATACTAAAATAAAATACCATTAAAATATTTTTTGTAAAAAGAAATGCAATAATTGGGCTAATTGTTCTATACCTTTTTAGTGCCGATTTTTGGGGAGATTTCTAAGCAAAAAAATTAGAAAAAGTTGTAATCCTATTTTATGTATCTTTTTTTAGTATTCAGAGGACATGAAGCACAAGACCACTCTACTAGAACTTCAGAAAATGTTTACATATTTAATGGTAGGTTCTAAGAAGCACTTAATGGGGGAGGAGGGAGGAAGGGAAGAAGAAGAAGAAAAATTAATTCTCTGTATGAGTATGTCTACCCTTGGAGCTTAGAGTGTGGTTTCCAGCTTGAAAACACAGACTTGTGCTAGCTCTAGTAAGCTAGTATGCTAAAAATAGAATGTAGCTATGGCATAAGCTGCAGAGTGGGCTAGCCTTCCTGAGTAGATGCCTAGGATCTTACATGGTCATGTACTCGGGGCGGCTAGCCACCTCCACAGATCATATTACTGCAGTTATATTCTATTTTTAGCATGCTAGCTAGTGCGAGTCTGTCTCCTCAAGCTGGGAATCACACCCCCAGCTCCCAGCATGAACGTCCCCTATGTTTTTGTAAATTTATGGCATGATAAATGTATTTGTACCCAATATGTTAAATAGGCAGTAGAGAAAAGTTGTATATTTAATTGTATGTTTAAAGTTAAGAAAATTTTAACACTAAGGGCACAATTGTGGTACTAAACAACCTTGCATTAAAGCGCAGTGCTGATGTATATCATCTAAGACGAGGCTCCTTGAAGCATTGTGCCTCAGCTCTAATGCGCATGCTCTACATATACCCTGTAGGGGTTCTGAGGGTAATTAAATACTTGCAGCTGGCCCGGGCTATGGGGCTGTATAATTATGGTGTAGACGTTTGGGCTTGAGCTGGAGCCTGGGACCCTCCTACCTCATGTGATCCTGGAGGTTAAAGGTTAGATGTGCCTAAATTGGTTCCTAAAAAGCAGAAATATCCAGTTAAGGCATCTTTTCTTTAACATACCTTTAACCCTCCTACATCATTTTTACCACTTTCACTGACAAAACTCCTCTTTGCTATAATTAAATCCCCAGACCTCCAACATACATAGTAACACCATATGCAACACATTCTTCACAATCACATTATATATAATGCAGATCCTTAACTCTGATCAAAATAACATTAACGTAGATGTCTGTCAAACAATTGGGAACCAGTGAACTATATGATACGTTGTTTGCCCATGGAGAAGAATGACTGAATCGTCAAATCTCTATTGAAATGCTTTTATTTGACTTTTAATAAGTATTTATTTGTAATATTAATGCTACACCTGTATTCTGCTAGTGATTTTGAAACAGTTTGGTAGTTAATTTTTTCAGAAGCATTTAAATTTTCCTTTATCATATTCCACCACCTACCAAACAGTATTCTTGATATATTTTTATACATTTATTTTTAGATACATATATTTGTATATTTTTTATATTAACTGTATTCATGTTTTTATATACATTTTATTTTAAAGTTGTTTTTTTTCATATATATATATTTTTTTGCCTTTTTCCCCCCAAAAGGAAAGTGAATGCAAGGCATACAATCCAAGGCCTTTCTGTAAAACCTACACCATGGATAAGCAACCACTTAACACTGGAGAGCAAAAAGACATGACAGAATTCTTCACTGATCTGATAACAAAAATTGAGGAAATGTCTCCAGAATTGGTGAGTTCTTAAAGCATGCTACAAAAGGGGGCTCTTAAAGCTATAGATTTGCTCAAGCTTTGTTCACAGAATTCGTTCATTTATTCACAGAAAAATACAGTGAAAAGTTTATTTGGAGGGGTCATTACAAACAATGTTGTTTCTTTGGTAAGTATCACTTTCTTTCCTGCCCACTTCATTCCAAGATTAGAATATCCATTTTAAAGTATCAGGATAATTCATTGACTTTCCTTTACCACTTTTCTGTTTTGCTATTTTCATTGAGGACTGTGAGCATGTCAGTCAGACTGCTGAAGAGTTCTATACAGTGAGGTGCCAGGTGGCGGATATGAAGAATATTTATGTAAGTACTACCATGATGGCAGTTGTAATATAGATCATAATGTTTTAAGGAAATTAGCTCAGTCATGTAAGAGATTTCTTATTTTACTGTATTGCATATGCTGCTGCTTTCCACACCTGCACTTTAATTTGAGCACAACGCTGGGCTTTGTTATGACTCCATAATTTGGTAATATTGGGTGACAGCTGTTCCATTGCAGCAGCCCATCAGTGAGTGGTCCCAGGAGTTGATTTAGAACCCTTCAAGGATCCTGAACACAGCCCGGCTGGGAGCCCTGGAGCAGCCCCTCACCTGCTCCAGAGACAGCCCGGAATACAATTCCCAGCTCACAAAGATTCAGATAACATTTGCAGATACAAAAGTTTGACTGGGGCAGTTTGACCCATCTCCGTACAATAGTGTTCTGCAGTTTCCATACTTCCAAGGTCTTGCATCTGTCACAAAAGGTTTTTGTAGTTTTAAATGTCAAAACTGATGAATGTATTAAGTGCTTGCTTAATTTCATTTCGTATATCAAGGTCATTTTTAAAATTGAACTATGTTTTAAGCCAAAATCGCATGTTTGAGTATTGTCCATACAAGTCCCCACTCCTGTAGAGTGGGCCTGTGCAGAGCACCAAAGCTCAGTGGAAAGCTTGGACCTTGAGGGACAGAGGTACATGTTGCTCCCACAGCTAGAAGGAACCAGTGATGTGATGGATCTCTCCATCTCTAGATTGTTGACCATCTTATCTGTTTTTTCCTGTAGTAGGATAGTTAATTTTCTTAATAGTTATTAGGATAGGTTTAACATTGTTTGTTTAAAAAAAAAAAATTGTTGATTTTCTTAGTTGGGAACTACTTTGGGTTCGTCATCCTTATAGGAAGAGGGGTTCCTGGAAGAAAACAAAAAAGACTAAGTTTAAAGAATGCCTACTTCACAGTTTATTTCCTAGTCTCTGACCTCCATATCCATGTATCTAGAGGTTTTGGTAAGGGGCATTTACCTAGCCTGTGCCACATCTGCATAAAGTTACAACCTGGGCATGGAATTTCATCTGTAATCCATGCTTATGGAGAACAACCTACAGCTTCCAAGGCAGACTCACAACCACCTTCAGGCATTTCTTCAAAGATACAATCTTGGGTTTTTCAGAAACCCAGTGCTGAGAGAGTATCAGAAACATCTGGTAGACCAGACAGGGCTTTGGCCTCAGTTCCACAAAGTTATTTTTTGATGTCAAGAGATTGAGAGAAGAAGATATGGCACCATCAGTCCACAGAGTCCTTTTCTCTTCTAAGAACTACTCCTGAGGGAATTATGCACCACTGTGCTTGTGCAGAATTCATATCTCCCACAGATTTCTTTGCTTCCCCGCAGAAAAATGACTTTCTAACAGGGAAGCAAAGGGAAGCTGCAAGAGCAGTCACACACCACTTCCGAGCAGCATAGGTACATCATTTCAGGCACCCAGAGCAGCCGGCGGAGAGGTAAATCACTGTGGGTCTGGGGACACCCCAGTCAGTGGCTCTTACCCTCAGCCAGGATCAGCTGCTTATCCTGGCTGGGCTGGAGGCAGGAGAGGATGAGACTTCCTCTTCCCCTGCAAGGAGTGGCTGGGGCTGTGTCAGACCTACCCCCAGAAACCTCCCGCAGCTGTAGGAAGCTCAGCCTCCTCCCCTGCTGCCTCCCCCCATCGCTCCTCCGCTGTGTGGGGAGAGGTCACTGTACAGGGAGCTACTCCACCATCCACCCAATCCCCATGCATCCAGACCTCCCATACTTAGACACCCCTGCCAATCCTCACCCGGTACATCCCCCTAGCCCTCCATACCCGAACCCCACCCCACTGAACCTCAGCTCCTGCATCCAGAGCCCCCCTTCACCCAGCCCCCCTGGCTCCAGACCCCCACCCCTGTACCCAGATACCCCCCAGTGAGCTCCCTACACTCAAACCCCCACCCTGATGCCCCAGCTCCTGCACCACCCTGAGCCTGACATCCAGACCCCCACGCCAATGACCCCTAACTAGCTGCACCCAGACCCCCACCCCACCAAGCCCCACTCCCCCAGCACCCAGACCCCACTGCTGAGATACCCAGAGCCCTCCGCTGAGCCCCAACCACCTTCACTTGGAAGCCCCTGCAGAGTCCTATTGCCCCTGCACCTGGAACACCCCTCCCCTCCCAACGAGCCTCTGTGCATCCAGATCCCCCCACACCTACGGCCCCAACTGAGCTGCCTGCACCCAGATTGTCCCACACACAATCCTCTCACCCCACACCTGGATCCCCCCACACTGATCCCCTTCACACTTGGATCCTGCCTGGTTAAGCCTCCCTGCTCACACCTGCTGCAGAGGGCCAGGGCCACAGGGTGTTTCTGGGGCAGGCCCAGGCCTTGTACTGTTTCGGGGTCGGATGCAGCTTCACCACTGAGTCCGTGTCCTGAGGCTGGGGGGGCTGCAGTGTGATCTTCCACCTTCATGTAGCCAGTGGCCTGTGCTCCTCACTGCCATGCTGGAACCTCTGCATTTATTTATTGACAAATTGTAGAATTTTAAAATGTGTGCAGAATTTTAATTTTTTTGGCGCAGAATGCCCTCAGGAGTATAAGAACTAAAGACTCTCTTTTATCCCCCAGTCTCTGTCTCAGTTTCACATTCAACATAAGAGGAGTACTCTGTGCGCTTTTCTCCATCCTGGAACTAGTTCTTGTTATCACTGAAGAGAAGTTCTTTTTCGAGTGCTTGTTCATGACCATTCCAATCAGGTGTGTGTGCGCGCTACGTGCACGACAGCCGGAATATTTTCCCCTTAGGGTCGGCCTGGGCGCCTCCTGGAGTTGCGCCTTCATGGCGCCCAACATAGGGCCCTCCCGACCCCTCACCCCCCCAGTTCCTTCTTACCGCCGGTGACGGCTAGCTGGAACAACTGTTGCTCTTGCATTGCAAGTGCTTTTGGCAGTGTCCACTTCAGTCTTCATTGTTAAATAGTTGTAAACAGTTCGTTAGTTATTAGTCATAGTTGTTGTGATTCTTGGGGGTTCCCCCCCCACAACGTTTTCCCTGGTTCTGGGGTATGCCCCGGTCGCCAGGGTTCAAACTCTGCAAGGATTGTGGCAAGTTTATGCCGAAGAGTGACCTGCACTCTTCTTGTCTACGGTGCCTTGGTGATTGCCACCAAAAGGACAAGTGCAGGATCTGCAAGGTATTTTGCCCTAGGACCCTTTAAGACCAAGATCAAAGGCTCAAGATCCTACTAATGGAAGCAATCCAACCCGGGGACCGCAGAACTTACACAGAGCACTTCCTCGTCGGATCACAGTGCTCCAGCGCCAACGGTGCGCGAGCCAGTGCCGAGGAAGGACCCTAAGGACTCACGGCTCTGCCCATAAGTAACCCTCTTCTGTCCGGCACCATTCTCAGTCCCCGATACTACAAAAGAAGAAAAGGCCAGATAGGGGTCGCTCTCCCCCTCTAAAGATCAAGGGACCTACGGGATCGAAGCACATCTCGAGCCAGGCCACCTCGTCTCTCCAGCCCTTCAGGGTCTCGTTGATTCCTGCCCCATCTGGGGTTCAATTGAGTCCAAACCCTCAATGGTCCACGGACCACCAAGGTAATCACCTCCAGCTCCCCTTGACGCCTGAGGCATTCGAGGCAGCCAAAGACCTTATATGCCTCACGGCGCCATCCTCTCCACAGAAGAGAGACAAGTCACTGGTAACTGCACAGTCCCAGCTCCAATCAAGGGGCAAACCAGCGATGATGGCACGCCGATCCCCATCTCCGGCGAACCTCTCCCTGGCACAGCCCATCCACGCAGGGGAGCCGCACCGGTCCCCGACCTCTCGGCACCGCTCTCTGGCAGCCCAGAGTACCGCTCCTCCGTGGTTCACCTACTCAGAGACCTCAGAGTCGGATGGAATCCTATTGCTCCAATAGGACCAGGAGCAGGAGGTCCAGATCCCGCCGCGACCATCAGCCCTACCTGGCACTGTGGCCTCCGCAGTGGCAGCCTTCGACGCAGTGGCCCTTTTGGGCATCCTGGGCGTATCGCCAGATCCAGGGTCGAAGGTCCAGGTCGGCATCAGTGTCCTCGGTGTCCTTCGTCCCCCCTACCACTCGTCCCTGACCTAATGATGCAGGATCATGGCCACCTCCAACACCTGAACTTCAAGTCGCTCCACCTCACAGAGTGGAAGCTCCATGGCTGAACGTGGTGGAGCTGTCCTGCTCTGATCAAGTGAGACAAGTTCTCCTTGGCAGTAGAAAGCCCTCCACAAGGGCGATGTACCTGCCCAAGTGGAAGAGGTTCTCCGTCTAGTCGGAGCAGCACCATCAGTCTCCAGTGCTTGCCTCGGTGCCATTTATACTGGACTACCTCCTCCATCTTAAGCAACAGGCACTGTCCATGAAGTCAATAAGAGTTCACTTGGCAGCCATCTCCACCTTCCATCCGGGCACAGACGGCTACTCAGTCTTCGCGAATCCAATGGTCAGCCGTTTTCTTAAAGGTCTCGACAGACTATTCCTGCAAGTACGACAGCCTATCCCGGCTTGGGATCTCAATCTAGTCCTTTCCAGACTTAAGGGACCACCATTTGAAACACTGGCGACGTGCTCCCTGCTTTATCTCTCTTACAAAGTGGCATTTCTGGTGGTGATAACCTCAGCTAGGAGAGTGTCGGAGCTCAGGGCCCTTACCTCAGAGCCTCCTTGCACTGTATTCCATAAGGACAAGGTTCAGCTCAGACCTCACCCGGCCTTTCTCCCAAAGGTGATCGCCCAGTTTCACATCAACCAGGACATCTTCCCAGTATTCTATCCTAAACCGCATTCCAGCAGCAGGGAGAAGAGGCTTCAGTCATTGGATGTCCATAGGGCGCTAGCCTTCTACATTGAGAGAACAAAGCCGTTCCGAAAATCCGTCCAGTTATTCATGGCAGTGGCCGATAGACTGAAAGGCCTCCCTGTCTCCTCGCAGCGTATCTTGTAGTGGATCACATCATGCATTCAGGAGTGTTACGACTTGGCGAAGGTGTCCGCTCTGCTGATCACTGCAGAGTCCACCAGGGCTCAGGTCTCCCCAGCAGCATTCCTAGCACAGGTCCCTGAGAGCCAGGGTGTAACAAACACATTTGGAAGTGATCTGCATGCTGGCAAGCTGTTTGTGAGCGTCCAGGTTGGGAGCTACAACAGTAAGGCATTGCAAGGTATTCCAGGGAAAGGGTGACACAGCTCCCACTGGTCTGGATTGCACCCCAGTATGTCACACCTGTCTTTATTAGTTGTTTCAGCAAATGAGAAAATTAGCCATATAGATCTCATAGAACCATCCTGACTCATAAAGATGCCAAGAAGATAGATTTTGTAGAGTGGAAGTCACACTCGTGCCATCTTCTAGGTGAGAGTGACAAATTTCTAAGATCTGCTGGTTTGGTATGATTTCTAATTTGGCATAAGATTACTGCCTCCTTAGCCAGTCTTCCTGCAGAATTGAAGGAGGAAGGAGATAGTTTCTGAAAACGAAAATGTTTAAAAGTATTCCAAATGATGCCTGATCTGTAGCCATAAACTATTAATATGAGCAAAGCTCCTTTACAGAAGTGCAAGGTCTATCAGTACATGCAGAATAAAGGGGAAGACTTCCCAGTTGAAGGGCTGGATATCTGCATAATTTTTGCATGTTAGTGTTAATTGATTTATTGTATGATCTCCAGTTAATGATTTTAGGTCAAAAGGAAAATTGTAGATATGCTAATGATGATGAAATCAGCCATTTGATTTTGTTTTTTCCTTTCTTTGACACTTGTGTATGTGCTGATAGTTAATAAAGTAAAACATTAATGCATTTTGTGAAGAAGGCTGACCCAATGGTTAGAGTGCTAGACTGGAATTTGGGACACTCAGGTTCAATTTACTGCTCCACCACAAACTTTTAATGTGACCATGGGCAAGTCATTTAGGATAGATCTGCAGTGCGATAAAAAGCCTGTGGTGCTGAGTCTCAGAGCCTGGGTCAGTTAACTTGGGCTAGTGGGACTAACTTTAGGAGCGTAGAAGTTCAGGCTTGGGCTGGAGCTCGGGCTCTGAAACCTTGCAAGAAGGGAGGGTCTCAGAGCCCAGACACAGATCAAGCCCAAACATCTACACACACATTTTTAGCCTCTCAGCCTTAACCCTGCGAGTTTGAGTCAGTTGACCCAGGCTCTGAGACTCAGCACTGTGGGTGTAGATATACCCGTAGTCTCTCTTTGCTTCAATTCACCATTTGACAAATGGAGATAATAGTACTTCCCTATCTCACAGGGTTGTTGTGGGTGTAAATATATTGAAATTTGGCAAAGAGCTCAGATACCACAGTAATGCGTGCTATATATGTAGCTGATATAAACAGATTAAGTACCTAAGATAGATCTGAACCATGAAAGCATTTACTTACTTTTCTTGTTCATTGTACACAGGAATCTCTTGATGAAGTAACTATTAAAGATACCTTGGAGGGTGACAACATGTATACCTGCTCTCACTGTGGGAAGAAAGTGCGGGCTGAAAAAAGGTATAATAGTGAATAAACAAATGTTCTTAGCATTTCTTTCTAACTATTAGTTCCATTAATTTCTGTTCGTAGTTTCCATCAAGTGAGAGTAGTAGTCCAAAAATAATCTAAAATCATTATAATTATTTAATATTTGAATAACAATAAAACTGGAGACCCAAACAGGATCCTGGCCCCACTATCTAAAGCACTGTACAAACATATAAAGATGGGATCCCTATCCCAAAGAGCTTACAATATAAAAATATAATGACCTACATAAAACATTTTAGGAGAAGGTCACCTACTCCATAATGCCTGCCTTTCTAAAATTGTAGCCTCAATGCTCTCATTTTTCATCATAATCCTCACTGTTCCTTTTGTAGAAACAAATCTCAATGTATTTTGAACTCATTTACTGTATATGTTTTTGATCAGTCAACTTTGTTGGAAGTTTATTCCATATTTTTATTACTCTTTACACAAAGTGATTGGGTTCTTTAATCTTGATTTCTGCTTTTAAAATTGTTCAGTAGCTTTTGGAACTCTTTAAAATACATAAAGAAAGTATGTGTGTTATCTGTATCCTCTTATTTTATTTTTAAAATCTTCACCTGACATTGGAAGCCTCACAGTTGTTTTTTGAAGTGATTATAAGTGGCACAGGAGAAAGGTTCCCTACCGTCAGCCGTGTTAGTCTGTATCAGCAAAAACAACGAGGAGTCCTTGTGGCACTCTGATGAAGTGGGTTTTAGCCCACGAAAGCTTATGACCAAATAAATTTGTTAGTCACAAGGACTCCTTGGTGTTCCCTACTGTAAATCTTATAAATACGTTCTGGAGCCCAACGATTTTAGTACAGAATATGTTCTGCATTGAAATATGTCTACAAGAAAGAGTTTTGCACATAGATATATGAGCGGTGATGGCAGTTTAGCAGTGTAGTTAGCAGATGTTGGTGCCAGGGTATGCAAAAAACGAGGCTTAGAACCTAATAAGTCAACTATTTTCTATTTTTGCAAGTAAAAAAAGGGCCTAGTCTTTGTTAATGACTATCTAGATTGAAAAATTCAGATGATAGATTTAAGCCATGTGTGACTGGAATGAGAAAAATATAGATTTACACTATTGGAAAAGTGTTCCCCCCATCATCTTTTCATAATTCAAAAATACTGATATGATTTATTTAAAAAATGAAAAAAATCCTTGGACTGAGACTAAGCATGGAAAATATTCATCAGAAAAGATTATTTTTTTCAGATTGTAAACGGAATGTGAAACAGCACACAAAACAGAATCATTATTCTTTATAAGAAGTCCCTGATGTAATCTTTACCGTAGGGAGTGCTGTTATGTGCTTACTGTAATAATGGCTGCTTTAAATCGGTATTCTATCCAGTACCATAATGTAATCCCTGTTACATGTCATCTGATGACAAGATTTTTTATAAAATGTGACTAACTGATACTGTGTAAGGGATTGTGGTAGCTGATTTTTACATTTTAGGTGACTATTTCTAACATGAGCTGGAAATGAATGACAGGAGAGAAAGTTTTGAGAGATTTTGTGGCAGTATTATCTAAGCAATTCAGTTTTCTTAAATATTAATTTCTTTTGTCGTTAGGGCATGTTTTAAGAAATTGCCTCGCATCTTAAGTTTCAACACTATGAGATACACATTTAATATGGTCACCATGATGAAGGAGAAAGTCAACACACACTTCTCATTCCCTTTACGTTTGGATATGACACCTTACACAGAAGATTTTCTCATGGGAAAGAATGACAGAAAAGAAGGTAATTGATTTTGCTTTGTCCCTATAGTTTTCCAACAGCCAAACAGTGCTGAAAATTCAACCTTTTTAAAATTTTTGTCTAGTAGTATAATATATTGTCAGTTAAACTGCATAGCCAAGTGGCCCAGGGCATATGGTGAAATTCATGGAAATTAAGCTCTAAAAAGTCATGGAATAGTAATATTTCTTAGCAATACACACAAATCCAAATAGTTAATAATTCTAAACACGTCTTTCTTGTAATTAATCCCACATCTTTCTGTCTTCTCCTTCATGTGAGGTTAAAAAAGCAGCTAAAGGCTTATGAAGCCTATATTTTTATTTGTTTACAAAGAAATTGTAATTTATTGTATTTAATATCCAGTGACTGCTAAATCATTTTCTTTGTAAATACAGCACAATAACCAATATAAATTATTGATAAAACTATTTTTATAATGAATTATTAATTCCTGGCTTGTTATGTATAGATTGTTGTTGATTTGTTTTATATTTGCAGGATAATATGGTGGCCAAATTCTTGAACTTTATTAAATGGTCCACCAGTAAGGAGCATACATAAACTGCAAAAGCATTACTATGTATGCCTGTATTCTGGGTCAGAAGCAACCTCACAAGAATAGTGACCCATGCTCCACCTGTTGAGTGTTGGCTTTCTGGCTGCTACCTATGTGCAGTGCCTAGAAGAAATATGCTGTTTGTTAATGTATTTGGCAAGAAGTATTTACTGTAAGTTATCTGTATTAATTCTAGTGTTGTGAAGGTTCAAGGAATAACTTGCTAAATATTGTATTAAATTATTTAAGGTTTTAAGGACGACGGTGAATATTTAAAAGAAACTGAAAGTTACGAGTACGATTTGATAGGCGTGACAGTTCATACAGGAACAGCAGATGGTGGTCACTACTACAGTTTTATCAGAGATATAGTCAATCCGCATGCTTACAAAAACAACAAATGGTGAGTTAAGTGTTTAATAATTCTTGTTTGTGATGTATTTGTATTGTGATGTATTGGTAAATTCTTAAGGTGACAATGTCATCTATTTCAAATACGGTACTTTAACTCCCTTGCTTGAACTGTCCTGTTAAATAATTGCAAATATTTTTATTTATCAATTTATCTTCTTCCAATCAACAAACATTTTCTCCTGGTTTTGGTGGGGCCTTTAAAAGAGGGTGAGCATTGGGTGGATTGATTAGAAAGTAGCTATTTAGAATCCACTGTATGTTCTCGATTAAACTCTAGAAGTTTAAAGATAGGTCAGATTTTCCTACATTTCTTGCTTGTGTTACATCAGTTTTGTAAAGTTTATTAACTTTGCCATGCCAGTAGTGCGGACCACCATATGCCATTGATCCTGGTTGCATGTGTTCAGCACAAGATGTTCCAGATGCAAGTCATAAGATTGTAGAGAATCAGTGTACATGCTTGTGTAATAACTTTGATGTATGCAAGACATATATGAAGCAGAACAAAATTATTACTCTTTACACTGTGTGCTTTTTTATGCTAATTAATATTGCAGTAAAATGTATTATTAGCAGTTCAATGCACATTAACAACTTTGATAAGGTGACTAGGTTTCTGTATGTCAGAGATGCCAACTACTTTGGAAGATAATGTTTACATTTCCTTTTGTAAAGCAGATTCAGAAAAAAAAAACCCAACTTGTTTCCATTATGATTATAATTATTCTTTGTCCTTCAACTTTTGTCCTTTTTGTTTTGTCAGTTTTTAACTATCAATTTTCATGGAGGTGCTTAACTTTTCATTTTGCTTTTCTTTAAATCTGTTCAACTCTACATCTGGGAAATTCTCCATTGTTACACTTCAGTTATCAAAATTTGTTCTTACTGTACTTTGATACATGCAAAATATTGTTTTGTCTCATCTGGAATTTACAAATTTGCTAGTGTTTTCCAAGCTGTTGAATTTTCTCAGTGTTCAACACTTACCAGATGTAATTAACAGTGGTATGTCTGAAAATTTTGTAGCCTTTATTTTTTCTATCCCCAGTAGAAAAGGGAAAGGGAGGGAGGCAGTTCCTCTAGCAGGGCCGGCTCTAGGTTTTTTGCTGCCCCAAGCAAAAAAATTTTTGGCTGCCCCCCCCAAACTGCACCCTCCTGCCGCCCCAGCCCTGGGTCACTGGTAATTCGCTCCCAGGGCGGGTCATTCAGCAGGAATTTTGGATGTGCACAGAACACAGACAGGATTGGTTCCCATATGGTTACAGAACTGCAGTAAAGTGGAACAATTTTCAGCTTGTGTGATTGAAGGATATCTGGATGCATATTATAAGACTGTTCTACATAAATGAGGAAAAGTTGAGGTGCCTTTATTATTCTTTTGTTCCATTCTTTGTTTCTATGGGGAATTTGCCAATGCAATATCACTGTCTTCCTTTTAAACAAATAAAACAAAAAAAAAAAAAAAGCAATGGCTGTTGAAAATAGCAGTTCCAGTCCTAATAACCACTGGGAAGCATTTCTTGCTCAATTTACTCTACTTTTTCTACAGCAAGTTACAGTGGATCAGTATATTTGATTTGGGAGAAATGAAGTAACAGCTGCCCAAATTGAGCTTGAGCCCTCCTGAATTTTGAGGTGTTCAAATCTGGAAGGCAGGTGCTAGATTCCCTTTCTGAATATTAGCTAAATCTGGAAAAGAAAAGTCAATTTCTGCTTCCATGGCTCAGAAGTGTAAATCCTCCTATCTGCCTGGTACTGTATCTAAAGCTGCCCAGGTCCTAGTAGAGCCTCCCCTCCCTTACTTTTCATTTTTAATTCTAGTGGGATCTCCCTTGCTAGGCTTCAGATAGAGAGGTGCACTGTCCATTTAGTCCACCCAATTCTTTCTTTGGGGGAGAGCCCAGGGCTGGGGTGGCAGGAGGTGTGGGTGGGGGGAGAGCCCAGGGCTGGGGCGGCAGGGGGGTGCGGGTGGGGGCCAGAGCTGGGGCAGCAGGGGGTGTGGGTGGGAGAGAGCCCAGGGCTGGGGCGGCAGGAGGTGCGGG
>NW_020664483.1:18929597-19004126 GCF_002925995.2 Terrapene triunguis
CTGGGGCAGCAGGGGGGTGCAGGTGGGGGCCAGAGCTGGGGCAGCAGTGGGTGTGGGCGGGGGAGAGTCCAGGGCTAGGGCAACACAGGGGTGCAGGGGGGAGCCCAGGGCTAGGGCAACACAGGGGTGCAGCGGGGAGCCCAGGGCTTGGGTGGGGGGTGGCAAAAAACCTAGAGCTGGCTCTGTCCCTACCAGTCACAGCAAGATGCAGCATGAGGTTTCAGTTCCACACTCCTTCCTCCTCCCTTTCCTGTTAATTGCGGCCAAGGGAATGCTGGGAAATGTAGTTCTTTCCCTGCTGCAGGGCCAGCTCTATAGGCAGGGAGCTAACCAAGGAACTACAGCTCCCAGGGCCCCCTGTTAGTTCTCAGCTCCCATGCTGGATTCTTGCGCCCCTGCAAATTTGCCGCTCCAAGCAACTGCTTGCTTTGCTGGTGCCTAGAGCCGGCCCTGTCCTCTAGCAGAGGTCTTTGGCAGAGACCTCCTCTTGTAACAGTCATGTCCATTTTAGCTGAACATTACATTCATATTGTAATGTTCTTTAATGGGGCTACTTTTGGAAAAACCTTGTATCAATCTCCTTGCTTAGTGGTGTTGGATTTTAAGACTCTGGCATTGCCCTTTTCTTCTCAAGTTTTTGTGACTTCTCTTGTTGATCATGGTTCAGAGGAAGAAAAGATGTCCTCTGACTTAGAAAAATAAATTTTGCTCCCTTCCTAAAACATTCAAGATCTAGATCCATCTATCCATCCAGGGTTCCTTTGGCTTTCAGTAGTCTAAATGATATTGTGCTGGACTCCCTCAAGCTGTCCACTAAGATCCTCAGCTCCTCTATATTTGTTTGCTGAGCATTATGAGATTTGTCCATGAAGGCAGGGTATCTCGTTCCACCTCTGTAAAATAGTATTTCCCTTAACAAGGAATATCATTTTTTGTGAGAAACAGTGGATTCAACCCCCCTCTAACTTGTCAGGCAACAAATTTAGATTTTCAGAAAAGAGAACTAGGTCCTTTTCATTGGGGAAAAAGTCAGTCCTTTACAGTCAGATGTTCCTTCAGCTGTGTAAGTCTGGTTGTGGTATTTTGAGAGTAAGCCCAAGCCTTCCTTCTCTTCCCTTAAGAATGGGTACAAAGGTTTTGAGCAATCAACCTTTTCTCTCCAGACTTGTTTTTTTTTGTGGGGTAGAATCTATGATTTTCTTTTCATTCTAGTGGAAAGTCATCTCTGAATAATAAGTCCTTTTTCTCTTGAGGGAAGGTGCTCATGTCATTTTCCTGGCTACTGATTCACAAATAACAAATTAGCTGGCAATGTGAATGTAATTTTGCCTTTACTTCCTCATAGTTTTATCTTCCATGTATAAATGTCATTCTTTTGATGTAGAAGCTTGGTATTCTTCATCTACTGTAAGAGAGGTAACAGACAACTGATTCAAAAGTTTAATTTTTTATAGGTATCTTTTCAATGATGCTGAAGTAAAACCATTTGATTCTGCTCAGCTTGCTTCTGAATGTTTTGGTGGAGAAATGACTGTAAGTTGTAGCCTTTACCTCTAGTCTCTCCCTCCCCCCCCCCTTATTTATTTATTTATTTATTTTTATTACAATCTCAGAAGGTAGTACTGGACAATAGCCCTGCCCTGAGGACTCTGTCACATGGGTTCTATAGTGCTCTTCCCTGCCCTGATACCCCTCCAGTTCAACATGTATATGAAGCTGCTAAGAGAGTTTAATTGAGACACTTGTTGTGGTAGGGACAAGGAGACTGCGCAGCCTGAGTCTGTTTATTTTCAGGCCATGATGCAAAGTCTATTTGGTTGCCCAAACTTTCCCTGAGAGAGAGTGGGTTGCCTGGAGTATAAGATGATGAAGGGGAAAGTTCTTTTGGTGAATTGGGAATTTTTGTGTGTGGAATGCAGAGCCAAATTTGTTTTTTGTATGTTTTAAAAAAAAATCTATTAGTGAAATAGCTATAAATTAACTTTATAAATACAGGTGCGTTTTGCCCAAATAAACAGTTGCATAGTGATTGATATCCTTTATAACTCGTGTATATTGTTATTCACATTACATTAGTTTCCTGATCTGTAAAATAGTGATAACTTTTTTTAAGCATTTGAGATCCTTGACTGAGAAGCACTAATAAGTATAAAACATATTAATATTAATGCTTCAGGAACCACCAGTAGCTGCCAGAGAATGTAGTTCTTCAGACTACTGTCTGGAAAGAATTGACAAAACAGGCACTAAACAAATGTTTTTAATGTTTTGTGTTCAGACCTATGCCTTTTATAGTTTTTCTTTTGGTCAGAGAAAGGAGTTTCATGGATTTAAAATAAATATTAAAAGCAAATTACTTTACAAGACTGTACCAGCTTCTTGCCTTGGCTTTTGAATCTGCTGTATGAATTTGCCTTTTGTCAGCAGTGTGAATATTTTTACACATCTTTAGTACGAAGCACTGTTAAACCAATTGCAAACATTCACAATGTGTAAAAACCTACGACCGTGTTCTTTCCTGATTTGCATGCTTAATAACAGCTTATTACAACAATTCTATGAACAAGCTAAAGAATTCCACCTGGTAAAGTTGCTATGCCAAAGTACAACACAAAATTGATTCCGTGCAGAAGATCTGCAAAACATCTGCAGACTCCAAAAACAGAGGATATGGTCTGGAGAAATATGAGAGGAGTCAAAGTACTGCATATGCAATCCTGGAAAATGAAAGTAAGCTACTACAGAAAACTTAAAATTATTTAATGATGAGCAAGGAATATAATTGATGGCAGACCCTGCATGGAGAGCATAAAGTGGAGTTACTTCCTTGCATACTGAGACCAGAACCATCCACAATGAGGCCATAACAACAAGTTTGTGATGAATATTTTCAGTAACCCATGTTCTCTTTTTGACAGACCAAGACATATGATTCTGTCACTGATAAATTTATGGATTTCTCCTTTGAAAAGGTACCCTTTTCCCTTTTCATTTGCTAAATAAATGTATTTTTAAATTTATGACCTAAGTAATCTCTCTGAAGAGCAAAAATTATACAGATTTTTCTTTTCCTTAAAGACACATAGTGCGTACATGCTGTTTTATAAACGGATGGAACCAGAGGAGGAAAATGGCAAAGACTACAAGTTTGATGTTTCATCAGAGTTGCTGGAGGTACAAGTTGGTTTGTTTTAACACCAATGTAAAAATATAGTAAGAAATCTTATCCAAATCAGTGGGATCTGAGTAAATATAGAAAATGAAATTTGATTTTAAATATTAAGATAATTGAAAGGCTTGCCATCTTTCATAGAACATTTTGTAATATAACATATGTAAGAGTAATATAACATCACTCTTTACATTGCTAAAATTAACATTGTGTTAATGTTTCCATTATAATCCACTACTTTCCAGAGTTTGTAACCCAGCAGTAAAAATTAACTAAAACTTGGTATTATAACCTTAAAAAAAAAAAAAAAGGGAAGGTTGTATTTTTTGTAAGTTCCATTTTATTTAAATAAAAAATAGCAATGCTGGCAACTGTACAAAAAGTGTAAAATGGATATTAAATTATATAAAGTACTGAAATTCACTGGTATTTCTAAAGTGAAAAGAATATGTAATTGAGAGCTGGCAGCATAATCATCAGAGAAAGCACAATAAAGAAGATGAGCTAATATGCTTCAGAGATCTTAAACAGAACGGTTTGTGTAAAACAGGCTATAGTATCTGAGGGCCTTCCCTATCCTGTCAATTTTGCATTCATTTAAGCAACGACAAAATGGAAAATTATAGCAGGAATTCTGACTTGAGCAGTTTTTCTCTGGGTCATATAGACTAGACCAGAGCTGTCCAACCTGTGCCTGGGAACCACCTGTGGCCTTCAAGGCTCTAAATTGTGGCCTTTGATCGCAAAATGCATTAAGAAGATTTGTATTGATTACAAATTATACCTTGGGACTATGGCCTGTGATTGTTAATCTGAAGTGTTTGAATCAGCCCTGTTGCTATGGGGAGAAGATGAGGCAATGCCTCTACTATAGCTCTGATGTGACAGAGAGTGTTCTGAGTAACTGCAACTGCTCAAGAGCTCATTCACTAGTTGCCTGTTGTGTTTCAGCGGGGAAATGAGAAAGTAGTTCTTTCCTGCAGACTTGTGAGCAGGATAGGAACTCAACTGGCTCTGCTTGACCTAGGGAAGTGCCTAGCAGAGGATGGCTCCACTCCTCCACATGACTACCCAGGGTAGCCCAAGTGAGGCGGAAGACAAGAGAAGCTGAGAACCAGTCACGCATTGCATCTCGCTTATTTTTTGGCACATAAAAGGCCTGAGGGCTGCTCTAACTTGTCAGCTGGCTACCAAGCGACTTGGCTATTGAGGGACTACGTGCCAGCAGGAGATAGCTGGAACACATCATGCACTTGCCTCACATTCTCCACGTCTCTTACCACCCGCTCCATGCACATACTTTGCAAATATTGCAGGGAAAGAGGCATAGGAGCTGAACATGTCAACCCTGTGCCTGTTAGAGATGCATCTCTGCCTGTGCCAGTGGTATCCCTAATAGGGGATTTGCATGTGGTTGGGGTTTTTTGTTTGTTTGTTTGTTTTTTACACTCCTTTTTTGCCACCTGAGTGGCCCTAGGGAGCAAAAAAGGGCAGGGAATCTGTCCTAAAGTACTGATTTGTGGCCACTTATATGTTTGGCACTCAGGCTGAAAAAGTTGGGCATAACTGGTCTAGTCCTTAGCCAGACAATCAGATTATGCTTTCAGCCCTGCCCAATTAAAAAATAATCCATAGTAGACTTCAGCAAAGAGTTAAAATTTAAAATCATTCATATTGGGAAAAAAATTGTGCAAACCAATTTGGTCAAAAACAAAATTTCAATCAAGGAGATCTGGCACAAAATATTGTTTTGGATGAGAACAGAGGCCCAAATTCTGTCTTCAGAGTTTTATCAAAAGTTCATTGAAGTCACCATAAGTCTTTCCATTAATTTCAATGGGCTTTGGATCAAGCCCATGCTCCTTAATTGCACCCACGCAACCCCATTGACATTACTTCTAATGTTTATTTATTAGCTTTAGTGGGGTTACATGAGTTTAATTGACTTCAATGGAAGATGCTGGGTGCTTAGCATTTGTGAAAATCGTGCCACTAATTTAGACACCTAAATATGGACTTAGAAACCTAGTATTAGGTACTCATTTTAAAAAATCTTGGACAGGTAAGCAAGTATGTGGAAAGGGGTGTGTGTGTGTGTGTGTGTGTGTAAGGGAGGGGATATTGGGAACTGTTTTTAATTACAGCAGGCAAAACAGTCTGCCATAGTAGACATAAAAGAAATAGAACCTATATTTTAAACTAAAATTGAGAGACAAGATTGGGTTTTTTTAGTCAACGAGTGTTATAATTTTATTTTTAAAATCACACAAATTTTAATGAAGTAAACTGCTTTCTTGTATCTGATGTTAGTATTTTTTCTTCAGTGGATATGGCATGATAACATGCAGTTTCTTCAAGACAAGAACATTTTTGAACATACATATTTTGGGTAAGTTTTGCTTTAAATACATATTATTTTGAGATGTTTTTACTTAATCCAGATGTTTAAAATTTATTTTAACTAACAAAATATATTACTGACTTTAGGTTTATGTGGCAGTTGTGTAGTAGCATTCCAAGCACATTACCAGATCCAAAAGCAGTCTCCCTAATGACAGCAAAGGTAAAGTATCTTAACATCATAAAGCATTTCTTCCAAACGGAATATGTTTAAATGATAATTCTGGACACTGATTAACTGAATAACATTTTCTTGCAGTTAAGCACTTCCTTTGTTCTGGAGACATTTATCCATTCAAAAGAAAAGGTATGTTGGTTTGCTTGTAAATACATATTAAGTAATTGTATAAATTCAGTGAAATTTGCCTGCCCCTCTGTGCTTTTATGTAAAAGGATATGGTTTTGAGTCATAACTTACCGTATATACTCGATCATAAGCCGGTTCGTTTATAAGCCGACCACCCCCAAGATGGATAAGTAAAAATGGAAAATTTGTATGACCCGTTCATAAGCCAACCCTGTAATTCAGGGGTCAGCAAACTTTGGCTCCCGGGCCATCAGGATAAGCCGCTGGCGGGCCGAGATGATTTGTTTACCTCGAGCGTCCACAGGCACAAAGGTAAAAAGTAAACAAAGTGTCCCGGCGCACCAGATGTTTAATCTAATGGGCCAGTATAGCAACTGGTGGGGAAATTTTGGGGGGGGAGGGTGTAGAGAAGCTGGGGGTCAGGGGAGTAACCCCTGTGACCACCCCCCACATGACCTCACCCCTATAGCCCGGGACCCCCACACTCTCCCCACCCCATCCCTTCCCACCTTATCTGGGGCAGGCCAGGGGAGGATGTCTCTGGCCTGGCTGGAGCTGCAGACCGGGCGGCGCAGCCGCAGCATGTTCCAGCGGGCTGGGCCGGCGTGCTCTGGCGGGCCGGGAGGCATGGCCACAGCCTGCTCTGGGGGGCGGGGCCGAGTGACACGGCTGCAGCCTGCCAGCCCCGGAGCTGCAGCTGCTTCGGAGGCTGGGGGGAGAGCAGCGTGGCCGGAAGCGGAGAGACTTGGCCCCGCCTCTTCCCTTCTGGCTCTGCTGGCAGTGCTGGCTCTCCTTGCTCCCTCTGTTGGGGAGAGGGGCTGTGTCCCACCTCTCCCTCTCTATACCCGTTCATAAGCCGACCCCCTTCTCTGGTGCTTCCCTTTTTTACTAAAAAAAAAATTTGGCTTATGAATGAGTATATACGGTATACAGTAGTCACTACAAAGAATGTTTACAGTTTCAGATTTCATAGTGCCCTCAAATGAAAAGCATAAAAATGGGTTTGTGCCCGTTTGCTTCTTTCTGCTGTAAATTTAAGGCTTGAAAAATTGTGTGTGGTGGGGATGGGAAGTGTTGGGCTGGGTTGGATTGGTTTTTTTCCTTAGAAATGTCAGGACTGACAAATCTTGTGTTCCCTTTTTGGTGCAAGAATTATTGTATGATTCAGAGATGTGAATTAGAATCTTTTTTAGTCTCTAATCAAAGGGGCAGGGTCTTGAATCCTTAATAAAGAGAGTTGTGCTCGTAAGTGTTTTAGTTAAATAGATATGAACATAAAAACAAAACAAAGAGTTTCAATCAGTCTGAATAGAAATCATTTTAACTCTCCATTGATTTACTTTCTTTGTATCTGTGATGTCAATTCTTCAGTCATCCAGGTTAGTCAAGACCTGTATTTCTAATATAAAAACAAGCAAGGGAAAAAAAACTTTAAAAGAAAATTTCAGACCTTTTTATACAGTATATAACACTTATGTTCAAGAAGATTGTGTGCCAGGTACTCTGGTCCACCTGGACTGTGTTTGATGCAGAACTGTTGCTGTGGATTGAAGATCTGGCCACAACCTGGCATAAATTAGTGCAGCTTTAGGACTGCTGTAACTTATGCCTAAACCCCTTTGTTTTCCGTTTAAACTGATTTTTACTGAAAAAAACACCCAGGTTTTATAAAAAGTATTATTCATTTTTTCCGATTTTCACTCTACTTTTGTATCATTCAGATATATAAAATACTATACATTGCATGAGGTATATATATTACAATAATACATTAGTTTGTTTATATATGCAAAGCTGCCTGTTGAAGTAAGGCTATGTAGTAGTCTAGAAAAGGGGTTCCCAACCTTTTTCTTTCTGAGTCCCCCCCCCCCCTGCTATAAAAACTCTGTGGCCCGCCTGTGCCACAGCAATTGTTTTTCTGCATATCCAGTAGATTAAAAGCCGAGAGCCAGCATTAAGGGGTTGCAAGCAGGGCAATTGCCTGCGGCCCCAAACCTCAGGGAGCCCCATAAAGCTAAGTTGCTCAGGCTTTGGCTTCAGCCCTGCATGGTGGGGCTCAGGCTTCGACTTTCTGCCCTGGGCCCCAGTGAGTCTAATGCCAGCCTTGCTTTCTGATTTATTTTGGAGGATCCTCTGAAACCTGTTCACAGTCCCCTAGGTTGAGAACCTCTGGTCTAAAAGATGCACACAATAAACAAATAGGCACACACGCAAGCCCTGAAGTGCATGCGCATCTCAACATATTGACGAATCTCACGCCCACCACGTACACATTTCAAGCTGTTAGCAGATAACAGTTTAAAGATCGGACACACTAAAATGGGAAGAAAACGAAAATCTATATCAGACTATGTTTCAGAACACAAGGAAGTATTCGAAAGTTTAAAAATAAAACGGAGGAGAAAAGGATGAAGTTGAGTGTATGCACTGCAAATGGTGTGGTCCAATTATTAAATGTAAATATTTATAGGCTAATAGTTCTTCGTCTACAACAGTAAACTGTTTATTCAAATGAAAAGTTTTGTTTGGGGATTAGAGATATATTGTTTTCTTAGACCCAGAGGGGCATTGTGTTTTGAGTTCTGTTTTAGTTCTGCAGCAAACCACATTGAATGCCATTCATCAAAGCATTAATCTATTGAATCCTTTCCCCTGTCCTTCCATCCACCAAAATAAACCCCAATATTTACCCATAAAAATTATTCATAGTTTTTTCCACCAATTTCCACCTGTTTTTGTTGTTGTAGTAATAAACACCGATAAATCCCTGGGGGAAATTAAATATAAAACAAAACAAAAGGCCCTACTTTACTGATCCAGTAAAGCACTTAAGCATGTGCTTAACATTAGGAGTTAAGTGGGATTACTTCTGTCAGTAAAGCAAACAGGATTTGGCCCCCATCTCATTTTCTTTATTAGTATTTATTGGTAATAGGTGTTAATTTTTATATATATATATAATATATATATAAAATTTTTATGTGTGTGTGTGTGTGTGTATATATATATATATGTGTGTATATTCCCACATAAATCTAGTAATGAAATAGGATTGCTAATGTAGTTACATGAAGCAGAGCTGTGACAAAGCCTTCTGCTAGCTCCTCAGATATTATTAAATATAAATAATAGAATATAAAATAATTTTCACCTCTTCCTTTTTTCACTGAATGATGAACTTTAAGGGCAAGATTGAGTCTTTAGGCTCACCCTTTAGTACTAGACACTGCTTAGCTGCCTTTCCTCAGGCTCTGAGAGTCATTTCTTGCCCTGCTTCTCTCTTGTCCTGAAGAAGGAGTAAACTACTTCACTCATGTGGTCTGTGTGAGGGAGGAAGACAGAGCTAGGGTGCCCCCCACTCCTTGTCCATCCCCCAGCTTACTTGTAAGGTATGGTCGGGGGTGGGGGGCACCTTTAAGTGTATAACCCCTGCTCTTCTCCTTGCACCCAGAGCCACAATTGAGGCATCTCTTATGCAACCAAGTGGGTGTCTGTACTTCCCCCTACATTCCTGCATGGCTGTGTTAGATCTAGATACAATCTAGTCCAAAATTAGGAAGTAAAAAAAATATATTCAGTAAATTAAAGCTGTTTACTTATCAGCAGTTTCAACTTCTTTAAACTCTTCATACACTTCAATACAAGAATGTAGCATGTACACCATGGAGAACTAATGTGGACTTGTTTGTTTCTTAAAAATTAGCTAATTTTTTTTACCACCAAACACCTAATCTCACTTTTAAACTAAAATCAGATTCTGATTCTTAAAATGATACAAAATATTATTTCCACTTAATTAACTGAAAATCCTTGATATGCCTTTAGTTTTGGGATCATGTTGAGAATTAATATATTTTGGCAATTAAAATAGTGTTGTTTGCAGTGTGGTCTCCCTAATATAGTTGAGTTACAACTGTTGGTATTTGGATTCAATGGATTTTAACATAAACATGGATTATGATTTCTTCTAAGAGTGCAGGAGGAGGATCAACAATACTTGGGAAAGATTTTTTTAGAATGTAATTTATTTCAAATCAGTTTAAATGTGAAAAATGCAGTTGCCTGGATAGTGACTACACAGTGTGTAGTACTTAGTTCAATCTCCAAAATATGTATCACTTTTTTGTTAAGAAATTTATTTCAGTTTCATTAAACATTTTAATGGATTGTAATTGCATTTGTTCTTAAGCCTAAATATATTAACTGGTTGTGTAGAAACTTAAGATTAAGTTGGAATTTGATCTTAAAATCTTTTTTCCTATTTCTCTTTAGCCCACAATGCTTCAGTGGATTGAACTGTTAACAAAACAGTTTAATAACAGTCAGGCAGCTTGTGAGGTGAGATAAATAATGAGGTGTTGAACAAGGTAAAAAAGTAAAAAAAAAAAAAAAACTTTATATAAAGAATTTTGCATTTTTAGGGGTTAGCATCACTAGGTATTTTGGAGTATTTGGACATACGTGTAATAAGAGGTGAAATTCCTCCCTTGTGCAAAGCCTAAACTTTGTATGGAAAATGCTGCAGGGACTAAGGGGATGACATTGCTGCCCCTTCTGGTGAGCCTGTAGGCAAGCCATAAGGCGAAACGCTTTCATGACTGTAGTAGTAGACATAGCTGTCTACACCCTCTTGGGCTGACTGTTTAATATTGATAGGTTTTGCAGAGGGGTTTAAGTGGCGTGAGGTTGGTCACTTGGCGCAGCAGGCATTGGAAGGGACTTTCATGAGTAAGGCACAGCATGGAAGAAGGCATGAAAACAAGGGAAAGGAAACAAAAGGAGCAGTGACATAGGAGGCTGGGGTGGAGTGAAGAGAGTAAGAAGAGGTAAGAGTAGAGAGATAGGCAAGAGCAAACTCATACGGAGCCTTGCTGGTGAAGATGAGGGACTGGAACTTGATGTGGAGGGCAAAGGAAAGCCTGTGAAAGGATGAGAAGAATGGAGTGACATGGTAGGAGTTTTGTGGGAGGAAGATTATTTTAGCATTAATATTTTTGTAGAGACAAATGGGAGCATGGGGGGAAGCCAGGAGAAAGAGGTTGCAGTCTGAAGATGAAGGCACGTCCAAAGAATGTTGCCATATGGATGGAAAGGACAGAATTTTGAGATACCGAAGAGGAAAAATTGACAGAATTTGGTCTTAATCTGAATATGCAAGGAGAAGAGGAGTGTCCAAAATGACATTGATATTGCAAGTCTTAATGACAGAAACTTCCTGTTCTTCTTCGAGTGCTTGCTCATATCTATTCCAATTAGGTGTGCGCGCGCCGCATGCACGATCGTCGGAAAATTTTCTACCCTAGCAACACCCGGTGGGTCGGCCATGGAGCCCCCTGGAGTGGCGCCTTCATGGCGCTGGATATATACCCCAGCCGACCCAGCGCCCCCTCAGTTCCTTCTTACCGCCCGTGACGGTCGTTGGAACCGTGGAGCATGGCATAGCTGTTCTCCACTCTCCCTAGCTTTACTCGTTAGTTCTTGTAGATAGTTGTTGGTTATATACTTATAGATTAGTAGTTTTGTTGTTAATAGTTTTATAGAGTAGTTATAAATAGTTAGCAGGGGTAAAGGGGGCTTTTATCCCCCTTTTTTCCCCCGGCGTGCAGCCGGGCTCATGCCCAAGGCTCCTGGCTTTAAGCCGTGCGCGACCTGTGCTAAGCCTATGCCAACGGGAGACCCTCACGACTCTTGTCTGAAGTGTCTAGGGGAGTCTCACCAGACGGACAAGTGTAAGATCTGCAAGGCTTTCAGGCCCAGGACCAAAAAGGAGCTGGACTTTAGACTTAAGCAGCTCCTTATGGAGGCGGCACTTAGCCCAGATCCGCCTTCGGCGCGCCAAGTTCCAGCACCGAGCGCCTCGGTGCGCAGCGCCCCGGCGGCGCCCTCGGGTACTGCACCACGAGGAGACGCGGATAAGACCCCATGGCACCGTCCTCCGTCAGCACCGCGTCCGCCGCAAGCCCCTCGGCGCCGTTCCCCGTCTCCGGGACATAAAAGACCCCGTAAGACCCAGGACACTGCCGTACAACAGGCACCGGCTCCCCCCGCACCGGTGGTGGAGTCGCATCCGGCTTCGGAGCGCCAGAGGGTGCAGGCATCGTCGACACCGTTGACTCCGGCACCGGTTGTAGGGCCATTGAGTCCGGTGCGGACTGGCTCACCGCCTCGTCCTGTGGTTGAGCCCTGTCTCCCCTCTACGCCGGAGACATTTGCGACGGCGAAGGACCTCATCGCCCTCACGGAGCCGGCGCCATCTCAGACTGCGGCATCGCATCTGCTCCGCACGGTGCAATCCAGGGGCAAGCCTGCCCTGATACGCCCTCCATCTCCGAGCGTGGACTCGCGGCACCGCTCCCGGTCTCGGAGCAGGTCCCGACGCCGCTCGCAGTCCTGGCACCGGTCTTCATCTCGGCGCCGGTCGTACTCGCGGCCCAGATCTTCCTCCCGGCACCGGTCCACTTCTTGGCACCGACCCGAGCATCGGTACCGGTCAGAGTCCAGACGCAGTTCCCGGCACCGGTATGAGCGGCGCTCCCGTTCGCGAGGCCGCTCCTGGCACCGAGTCTACAGACGGTCTTCGTCTTCGTGATCCAGATCGGGATCCCGGTACCGGCATGGCCATCGGCACCGTTCTCGATCCCGGTTCCGCTCCCCGGCACCATGCAGAGACCACTCGCCTGTGGACCAGCACTGCTCGGCACCGTTCCAGGACGAGCCTCTGCAATCACGCTCGGCACCACCCTGACCCTCAAGCTCGGCGTCTCGTTCGTCGGAAGGGGCCTCCCGATCAGCATACACTGCTCAGGGTCAGGCTGCGGACGACTTGGGCCATTGGCAGGAGGGGGCAGAGGACCCTAGACAGGACCCTGCACATTGGTCTTTCTGGACCCCATGGGCATATCACCAAGCTCAAGGGGCTCCACCAGCGGCCTCTCGCTCGGCACACTCTGAGCCCAGGGTACCTGAGGCCACCATCACCCGTCCTCCCCCAGGGGGCATGGAGGCTCCTGTGCCAATACCCACGCAGGTCCCAGACCCCGGTGCAGGGGATCCTGCACATCAGGGACCCTTGGAGCCGGACCCACCTCTGGATCCTTTACCCCCTGAGGCGGCGTCCTCATCTTCCCCAGATGAGGCGGTGGCGGGCACAACAATCTCAGGCCCACCTCCAATAGACCTCCATGCCCACCAAGACCTGTTACGTAGGGTGGCACGGAACATGGACCTACAGGCAGAGGACATAGTGGAGGTGGAGGACCCGGTGGTAAGCATCCTCTCAGCTGATGCCCCATCACGGGTGGCGTTGCCCATTATTTGCACGATCCAGGCTAACGCTAATGCCATATGGCAAACCCCGGCCTCCATCCCTCCTACTGCCAGAGGTGTAGCGAGGAAGTACTTTGTCCCCTCTAAAGACCATGAGTACCTCTACACACACCCTCCGCCGTGTTCACTAGTAGTCTCCTCAGTGAACGCAAGAGAGCACCATGGTCAGCAGGCGGCAGCACCCAAATCAAAGGACGCCACACGCTTCAATTTGTTTGGATGTAAGGTTTACTCAGCGGGGGGTCTGTAGCTCAGAGCCGCAAACCAACAGGCGCTCTTGAGTCGGTACAATTACAACTCATGGAATTCCATGGGTAAATTTAAAGAGTTGGTCCCCCAGGACTCGAGAGAGGAGTTTGGGGCCCTAGTGGAGGAAGGTTAAAAGGTGGCTAGGACCTCCTTACAGGCCTCCCTGGACATAGCGGACTCTGCCGCCAGGACACTAGTGTCTGGGATAGCCATGAGAGCGTCTCCTGGCTTCAGGTATCGGGGTTACCGCCAGAACTGCAGCAGACCCTGCAAGATCTGCCATTCGAGGGCCAAGTTGTTCTCGGACAATACGGACTCTCGGTTGCAGAGCCTCAAGGACTCCAGAACCATCATGCGCTCCCTGGGGATGCATGTCCCAGGACCCCAGTGCAGGCCCTTTAGGCCCCAGCCACAGAGGTTCTACCCTCCTCCTCCTCGTCCAAGACAGGACTTCCCCAGAAGGTGTGGGTGACGTGGTAGAAGGAGGTCGACCGGCCCCCAACCCGGTCAGAACCAAGGCCCTCCTAGACCACCTTTAGGGCCTAGGCAAAATTTTTGAAGGTGCGCTCGAGGACGGCGTACTAGCCTCTACCCAGGATCCATTCCCTTTATTTCGGGATCGCCTCTCCCGTTTCCACCGTGCTTGGTCCCTTATAACCTCGGACCGTTGGGTCCTTCGCACGGTGGAGAGGGGATACGCTCTCCAGTTTTCTTTGTTCCCCCACTCCTACTCCCCCTCCCCGTCCCTCTTCAGGGACCCTTCTCACGAGCATCTCCTTACACAGGAGGTTTTTGGGCTCCTTTCTATGGGGGCCATAGAGGAGGTTCCATCAGAGTTAAGGGGCAGGGGGTTTTACTCCCGCTACTTCCTGATCCCCAAGGCAAAAGGAGGTCTGCGACCCATTTTAGATTTACGCGGACTCAACAAATTCATAGTAAAGTTGAAGTTCCGCATGGTCTCCTTGGGAACCATCATCCCTTCCCTGGAGACTGGTACGCCGCCCTCGACATGAAGGACGCATATTTTCATATAGCAATCTACCGCCCACACAGGCGCTTCCTTCGATTTGTAGTAAACAGCATGCACTACCAATTTGCCGTCCTTCCCTTCGGCTTGTCCACGGCTCCGAGAGTGTTCACCAAATGTCTGGCTGTCGTGGCAGCATACCTTCGTCGACAAAGGATACAGGTGTTCCCGTATCTAGACGACTGGCTAGTGCGCGGCCACACCAGGGAGCAAGTTCAAGCCCACGTCCAGATAACACTACAAACATTCCACGAGTTAGGCATCTTACTCAACAAAGAAAAGTCCACTCTGGAGCCAACGCAGAGAATAGAGTTTATCGGGGCAGTCTTAGACTCCAGACTCGCCCGAGCTCTTCTGCCAGACACTCGGTTTCACACCATCACAAACATCATCCACGGACTCCAGGTCTTCCCGATTACCACGATAAGGACGTGCCTCGGCCTGTTGGGACACATGGCCTCTTGCACTTACGTAACCAGGCATGCCAGACTTTGGCTTCGCCCACTTCAGGCCTGAGTGTCATCGGTGTACTGTCCTTATCGGGAGAACCTGAACATGGTGGTCACGGTTCCGAACTTGGTCTTGACCTCTCTCACCTGGTGGCTGGACCACAAGGCTGTTTGCGCAGGAGTGCCATTTCACGCCCCACAACCCTCCCTGTACCTGGTCACGGACCCTTCATCTCTAGGTTGGGGCGCTCACCTCGGGGAGCACCATACACAGGGCCTGTGGACCGCATCCCAACTAGCTCTGCACATCAATGTTCGAGAGCTGATGGCGGTGCGCCTAGCCTGTCAGGCATTTCTCGGTCTCCTACATGGCCATTGTGTGTCAGTCCTCACAGACAACACCACGGCCACGTTCTACATCAACAAGCAAGGAGGAGCCCGGTTGTCTCTCCTATGCCAAGAGGCCATTCGCCTGTGGGAGTTCTGCATTGCCCACTCGATACATCTCATGGCATCGTTCCTCCCTGGAGTCCAGAACACTCTAGCGGACCGTCTCAGCAGATCCTTCCAGACGCACGAGTGGTCGATTCGCCCGGATATCATCCATTCCATCTTCCAGAGGTGGGTTTTCCCCAGGTCCACCTGTTCGCCTCACGCACCAACAGGAAGTGCCACGTGTTCTGCTCCCTCCAAGGGCGATCTCCGGGCTCCCTGTCGGACGCTTTCCTGCTATCGTGGAAAGACCAGCTGTTCTACGCTTTCCCTCCATTTCCACTGGTCCACAGGGTACTGCTCAAGCTACGCAGAGACAAGGCACGTATGATTCTAGTCGCTCCAGCTTGGCCAAGACAGCACTGGTACACCACGCTTCTGGAGCTGTCGGTACAGACTCCGATCACGCTTCCATTGTGCCCGGACTTGATCTCTCAGGACCACGGCCGACTCTGTCACCCCGACCTGCAATTGCTCCAGCGTGGATGCTCCATGGCTGAATCGGACAGAGCTACGATGCTCACATCCCGTGCAACAGATTCTGCTGGGAAGTAGGAAACCCTCTACACGGACCATTTACTTGGCCAAGTGGAATCGTTTCTCCTGTTGGTGCGAGCAGCAGGCCACGCCCCCCTTGCAGGTGTCAATTCCACTTATACTTGAATATCTCCTATCCCTAAAACAGCAGGGTTTGGCGATATCTTCAGTCAGGGTACACCTGGCTGCTATATTGGCATTCCACCCAGGAGAACACGCTTCCTCGGTCTTCTCTAACCCGATGGTCGTCAGATTCCTCAAGGGCTTAGACCATCTATACCCACAGCTACGTCAACTGGTTCCGGCGTGGGATCTTAACCTGGTTCTCTCCAAGCTCATGGGGCCCCCGTTCGAGCCATTGGCTACCTGCTCACTCCTTTACCTATCTTGGAAGACAGCCTTCCTTGTAGCCATCATTTCAGCAAGGCGTGTTTCTAAAATCAGGGCATTCACGTCTGAGCCTCCATACACAGTCTTCCATAAAGACAAGGTGCAGCTTCGCCCCCACCCTGCCTTTCTCCCCAAGGTGGTATCAGCTTTTCATGTGAACCAGGATATATTTCTCCCGGTCTTTCATCCTAAGCCGCACGCCACGCGTCAAGACCAGCGTATGCACTCCTTGGACGTACGCAGGGCCCTTGCTTTCTATATTGAGCGTACGAAGCTGTTTAGGAAGACGACGCAATTCTTCGTTGCAGTGGCCGACCGGATGAAAGGCTTACCGGTCTCCTCGCAACGTCTCTCCTCTTGGATCACATCCTGCATTCGTGCTTGCTACGACCTGGCCGGTGCCCCGACGCCGTGCCTCACCGCCCACTCCACGAGGCCCCAAGCCTCCTCGACTGCCTTCCTGGCTCACGTCCCGATCCAGGACATTTGTAGAGCAGCGGTTTGGTCATCGGTCCACACCTTCGCCACTCACTATGCGCTTGTACAGCAGTCTAGAGATGATGCTGCATTTGGATCAGCAGTTCTGCATTCAGCGATGTCTCACTCCAACCCCAACGCCTAGGTAAGGCTTGGGAGTCACCTAATTGGAATCGATATGAGCAAGCACTCGAAGAAGAAAAAACAGTTACTCACCTTTGTAACTGTTGTTCTTCGAGATGTGTTGCTCATATCCATTCCAAACCCGCCCCCCTTCCCCACTGTCAGAGTAGCCGGCAAGAAGGAACTGAGGGGGCGCTGGGTCGGCTGGGGTATATATCCAGCGCCATGAAGGCGCCACTCCAGGGGGCTCCACAGCCGACCCACCGGGTGTTGCTAGGGTAGAAAATTCTCCGACGATCGTGCACGCGGCGCGCGCACACCTAATTGGAATGGATATGAGCAACACATCTCGAAGAACAACAGTTACAAAGGTGAGTAACCGTTTTTTACTGCATAATGTTATAGTTTCAGCCATAATTAACATCCTGCAATAGATGTTATCTAATATACACCTCTACCTCGATATAACGCTGTCTTCGGGAGCCAAAAAATCTTAGCACGTTATAGGTGAAACCGCGTTATATTGAACTTGCTTTGATCCCCCGGAGTGCACAGCCCCACCCCCCTGGAGCACTGCTTTACCGTGTTATATCAGGTCGCGCTATATCAAGGTAGAGGTGTATATGCATTAATTACAGTGTTTGTTTTCAAATCCAATCTTCAGATTGTTAAATTGATATTTAACATTCAATAATCTGGTGACACAAATTCATCACTGTGGTTTGAGAATAAGACACCAAAAACAAGTTAAGTGAAGGACCCTAGAAATAGAACATGCTAAAATACTATTAAACCAAGAAAAAAAATAAGAACCTGAATTGTTCATTCTAAAGTGGCAACATTCTAGTGAATTGAGCATAGTTCTATGAGTCAGGAGGCGTCAGTTCTACTCCCAACTGCCTTTCACCTCCTGACTTTGGCAGATCATTTAATCTCACGGAGACTAATTTTCTCCAAATGTAAAATAGAGATGATAATGCTTACTCACCTTTGAAAAGCATTTACGGCCCTGATTCAGGAATCACCTAAGCATCTCTCTTCTGCAAAGCACTTTAGTATGTACTTAATCTTAAATATGTACTTAAGTCTCTCTGACTTTGATGGGATTTAATTGCATATTTAAGGTTAACCACATCCTTAAGCACCCTTCTGAAACAGGGATAGCTTCTCTGAATCCAGGCCTTAGAGATCCTGGGATGAAGGGTATTAAAGATATTACATGCAAACTCGTACGTATAGTTACTATTTTCCCTCTTCCTCAGGGACAAAGGATTTTCAGATTTCTCTTGGACTTATGTTTTCTGTTTTAATAATAATAATTAATAATAATCCTCTGAATTTTAATAGCATATTAAAGGTTGACTGTAAGAAAAATTAATATAACTATTAATTTGAAATGTACAATAAAGAGCATATAATATGTATTTTATGCAGTGGTTTTTGGATCGGATGGCTGATGATGATTGGTGGCCAATGCAGATTCTAATCAAGTGTCCCAATCAAATTGTGAGGCAGGTAAGAAAAAATATGATTTTATACAAAAAAATACCTATTTGATCCGTAAGCAGAAACGGTTTATTTTTACTAATTGTACAATAATATTGGCAATTCACATTACTGCACATAACTCTCATTTCCTGCTCCACCTGTATTTGATTTGTGAAGTTTATCTGGCTATGCAAACATGATATTATTCATAGCAAAATCCTACACAGAGTCTTGGAATTTAAGGCCAGAAGGGACTACAAGATCATCTAGTCTGATTTCCTGTATGTCACAGGCCACTAACACCACCCAGCACCCATACTATAACTCCCCACCCGAAATTAGACCAAAATATAACAGCCCAAAGGAGACTAGACCATTATGTGCCACAGATGGATAGTAGGGGGGACCAAGGTGCACTAGGGCTTGAGACCCTGCAGTAGTAGGGCAATAATTAATTGATATATACTCAGATAATCCTGGCATATGACCCGCACCCACTCACTGCAGAGAGAGGTGAAAATCTGCCAATCCAACCTGGGGGAAAATTCTTTTCAACCCCACATATGGTAATCAGTTATACCCTGAGTGTGTGAGCAAGAACCAGCCAGTCTTTAATGCAGTGTTATGGTTCACGGTCAAAATCACTAAGTCAGAAAGGGCATAATTTAAGATTCTTGCAACACCAACATAAATTCAGCCAAACTGCATATTTGTTTATATTAACTTATATTTTGTAACATAAAAAATGACATAGTGATCTGCACACTTAACCAGAGAAACAGGAATAGAAAATAATACATACAGTAAGTCCAACGCTCCCAAGTCAATACTGCTGTTAAAACCTTAACTTCTGCATTTTCTGTTTTTTGTGTGCTATTTTAACTGTGAAACATTTTCATTAACATAATTTTTTAATTTAATTTCCTTTTCTGTAAAAGTCATGAAAGTGAAAAAGCTATCTGTACTTAATGCCAGTATTTGAATATTCACAGTTACTTTAAGTTCATACCTCACTAAGGTGGGAATGAGGTAGAACTAAGCTCTTTGACTTTTGCTGCCTAGCTGAAGGCATTTTTTTATTAGCTTACCGTATATACTTGTTCATTAGCCTGTTCGTTTATAAGCCGACCCCCCAGGATGGTTAGGTAAAAATAGCAAAAACTGTATGACCCTTTCATAAGCCGACCCTATATTTCAGGGGTTGGCAAACTTTGGCTCCCGGCCGTCAGGGTAAGCCGCTGGTGGGTCAGGACGTTTTGTTTACTTGGAGTGTCTGCAGGCATGGAGTCCCTCAGCTCCCTGCGGCCGTGGTTCGCCGTTCCCAGCCAATGGGAGCTGCGGGAAGTGGCGCGCCATTTCCCGCAGCTCTCATTGGCTGGGAATGGCCAACCGTGGCCACAGGGAGCTTAGGGGCTCCATGCCTGCAGACGCTCCAGGTAAACAAAACGGCAATGTATTAGATATTCAAATCAATGATTCCATAGAATTTAAAATCATCAAATTTTGGTGTAGACCCATTTATAAGCTGACCCCCACTCTTTGATGCGTCACTTTTTTACCAAAAATATTCGGCTTATGAACGAGTATATACACTATATCTTGCATCAGAAAGAGATATGAGTAGTCCCATTGACAGCTTGCTTAGCTAGAATCTGCAAGATTCAGTACTTGAATTTTATAATTTGCAAAATATAGCAGAATGTATCAATAAAACCCCAAAATCGTAAGTCATTGTTTTTCTCACTCCCACAGTTTACCTTTTTCTGGTATTAAGATGATTTTTTGGAGGATTTTGCTGCGTATGCCTCTTTTGGTCAGGTCAGGTGGGGTGGATACTATGGTAATAGTTGCAGTGTAAAAGCATAACTCATTAAATATGCAGCAGTGTCACAATGGGAGTTGTGCTTTATTAGGTTCGCTTAAATTTTAGGCAAATGTGCTAGTTCTTAGCCCTGGTCTACACTAACCCCCCAAGTCGAAGTAAGGTACGCAACTTCAGCTACGTGAATAACGTAGCTGAAGTCGACATACCTTACTTCGAACTTACCGCGGTTGAGACGCGGTCCACACGCGGCAGGCAGGCTCCCCGTCGACTCTGCGGTACTCCTCTCGCCGAGCTGGAGTACCGCAGTCGACGGCGAGCACTTCCTGGTTCGACTTATCGCGTCCAGACCAGACGCGATAAGTCGAACCCAGAACTTCGATCCCCAGCCGCCGAACTAGCGGCTGGGTGTAGACCAGCCCTTAGTGAATACAATGTATATTTCAAATTTCAGCCATTTTTTGATATAGATGTGCTTAAAAAAAGTTTAATTAGAATTATTGTACAATGAGATAAATTTACGCACAGCCAGAGACAGAGTATGCAAAATGTCAGCCAAAAAGTAAATAATGAATATGTAGGAACAGGAAATAATGGAAACTATTGTGTAACCTTTATGACAAGCACTGTCAGGTGCCCATTTCATTATAATACAAAATATACTAATAGTAAGACCATATCTAGGTTCCAGCCATGAGGTGTGTTCATTAAAATCAGGTTTGACTGTCATATTAGAGTTTGATACTGCAACATTACAGCAAATAGAATATGGTCATCTTAATCTTGACTATAATTTTGAAACATGTAGTATTGGGAAACACGGTTATTGGAACCTGAATATGCTTTACTATAAAAACACACACCCACACATACTTAAAAAAGTGAACAAAAAAAGTCTATTTTATAACTTATCCTTTTGCAGATGTTCCAGCGCTTGTGTATTCATGTGATACAGAGACTGAGGCCAGTGCATGCACATCTGTATCTGCAACCAGGAATGGAAGACTGGTAAAATATTTGCACCTGCAACCTTTTTTTATTTGTAATTAAATGTGCTACAACTGTATCAAAGATTTGCTTATTAAATTATCCTAAATTATCCTGTAAGCATGAAACAAACAGCAGAGATGTAGGAGCAGGAGCAATTACAGACAGAGTGAAAGCCACTTGGCAACAAACACACCCCCAGAACCTACCTGGCCCTGGATGCTGGTATGGCTGATTGATGATGTTGGATGCCCCACTGGGCTTGTGGGATGTCTCTCCCTTCGTGGGGCTCGGATGCATCCTGGGGCTCCCCTCTGACCTTTCAGCTCCACTGAAAAAAATATCAGTCCTCTCCCAAATGGCTGCCACCTGTGGCACCAAAAAGAGACACTAACACAGCAGTTAGAGCAGATCTGTCATCCTCCTGAGCCGTTCTTACATGTTTGGATAGCAGTGACATAGTTAACGATATCGACATTTTAAATTACCATCTTTGGGGATCAGAATTAACACTCTCAATTCGGATTAATGGAACAGTTCATATCTCTGTGGGCTGTTGTTTTAGGCTCTTTGCAGATTCAGGCAGTAATCGCTGTATCTGTTCATACTCATTTCACATTTTCTGGATTTTCTCAGCAGAGCTACAGACATTCCTTTAAATGAAATCTGAGATTTTAAAGAAAAAGATGGCAGCCTCAAGAAATAGTGTCAGTTCTCTGACCCAGCATGACCCAGCCCAGTGTGAATTCTGGTCTTTTTCCCTCAGTGGAGTCAGAGAAATTCCTTCACCATGGGGGCAAATGCCATCACATGTTCCTTTTGTGATGTGTGAAAGTTCTTGACCTTTCCTCTTGCTGGTGGAGTGGGAATGTGAAGATCAGACCCCATGCGGTACTGGTGAAGATTCTGCTATAATCTCTCTCTCCTCTGCAAGGTTCTGAATGTTTACCACCACATTTTGCCTTACAAAGGGTGGTGATGCTTAAAATTTCAGCATTTGAGTTGAAAGATAGCAGCATCCATACTCTACTGCTTCTAAAAGACCTCATTAAGACAAGGCTGCTGCAAGAAGGATAAGGAAACCTGGTGCCTCAAGAAGTGTCATATAGGTGCGGAAAGCCACTTCCTCTTCTTCTTCGAGTGATTTCTCATGTGTATTCCATAATAAGTGTGCCTGCTCACCACGTGCACCGGTGCCGGAAGTTTTCCCCCTAGCAGTACCCGTAGGGGAGCGCCCCAGCAACCCCTGGAGCAATATAAGGGGCGCTGCGCGCTCCCCCCACCCTCAGTTCCTCCTTGCCACCAGTGAAGGTGCTTCGGAACTGCTCTGCTCCAGCTTTGCTGTAGCTCGTCCCCAAAACTGCTTGTTCGTTCAGTGTATGGTGCCTGTAGTTAGTTAGTTTAGTTTAGTTTAGCTAGAGCACCCGGACTGGGGCATGCCCCGTGCCCCAGGTTTAAGTCGTGTGACACTTGTATGCGTTTTATGCCACTGAGTGATCCACACGCGGACTGTCTGCCCTGTTTGGGGGAACCCATCTCAGCGATCGCTGCAAGATTTGCAAGTCGTTTAAGCCTCGGACCAAGAGAGAAAGGGACATTAGGCTCCAGGCTATTCTGATGGAGTCGGCGCTGACCCCGGCTCTGGCGCGCCCCTCTGAGTCAGCACCGGGAACTGAGGTGTCGGTGCGCAGCGATCCTTCGGCACCATCGACTAGTCCGCACCGCTCCCCGTCCACAGGGAACGCCAAGAAGGCTAGAAAGAGGCCTTCTTCGCCGCGGCACCGGAGTAAACCTGGGACAGAGGCTAGACCCATGTCGGGCAGTCCTTGATCCCCACTGGCCACTAGGCCTCCGACTCAAGTCGAGCTGAGAAGCCCAGCCCATTCGGAGCAGGCCTGCCCGGATGCCCTCCATGCCCTGGAGGCGGCCTGGGATGTTATGTCTATGCTGGTACCCGGGGCACCGCTGATGTTGGCCCCGCGATCCAGAGGCAAGCCGCCGCTGTGATCTCTGCAGTCGCCCCCAGCTCAGTAATAGTCTCAGTCGAGGGAACGTTCCCGGCGCCGTTCGCCGCCCAGCGACTGTTCAGGGCAAAGTCCACGTGGATCGCCCTCAACGCCCACCAAGCTGTCTGGTTGGGTTCCATCTGACCGAGACTCTCGGCACCACTCTGCCCCGAGGAGCGAACGCCGACGGGACCGAGGCAGACATCGCCAAAGGTCCTAGTCTCAGAGGGGTTATTGTAGCCGGTCACGGCATGGACGTCAATGTCGTTCCCATTCGGTGTCCCGCTCCAGGACCCTGCCATGGCACTGCCTCAGCAGCCCCGGGCATCAATCGCCGGAGTCTCACCGTCGTGGGTCCGCTTGCTGGAGCCGATCGCAGAGCAGCTGTTACCGACGGTACCAGTCCGCCACGTTGGGATCTCGGTCCCGTGGTCGGCACCATTTCCGGTGCCGCTGCTCTTCCAGGTCCGGGGACAGCATCAGGTCATATGTCAGCCCAGCCTCCCTTTGTAGTCGTCCATCGATGGGCCAGGCCAGCTAGGCCTAACAGCTGGCCCCGCCGGTGCCACAGAGCCTCAGAAGGACCATCGGCCTCCCTCTCCGGACCTCCGAAGAAGGAGTCGGTGGGACGTACATCCTCGGCACTGTGCCTGGAGACCACTCAGCTGGTGGACCCTCCTGTGCCGGTGGCCACCCAAAGTACCGTGCCGGCCTCCTCGCCCTCCCCGGATGAGGCAATTACAGCCCCATCTCCCTCCGTTCCGCAGGAGGACTTTAGGGCCCACCAAGAACGCTTAAAAAGAGTGGCATCAAGCCTCCACCTCCAAGCAGAGGAGATGGAGGAGCCCTCAGACTCGCTGTTTAATGTGCTGTCCTCCTCGGCACCGGGCAGTGTGGCCTTGCCTCTCCATGAGGGAATGGCAAAAATTTCAAATGCCCTGTGGCAAACCCCGGCCTCACTGGCCCCCATCTCTAAGAGAGCGGAATGCAAGTATTTTGTACCCACCAAGGGGCATGAATACTTATACACCCATCCTGCTCCCAACTCCCTAGTGGTCGAGTCGGTCAACCACAGGGAGCAGCAGGGCCAGCCCACCCCTATCCCGAAAAATAAAGATTCGCGGAGGCTGGACTCTTTTGGAAGGAAAATGTATTCGTCCTTGAGCTTACAGTTATGGGTGGCGAACCACCAGGCTCTCCTGGGCCGATATGAGTTCAGTCTGTGGGGCTCCCTGCCCAAATTTGAGGACTCCCTCCAGGAGCGCGATAGGAAGGCGTTCAAAGCGCTGGTGGAGGAGGGTACAGCGGCTGCCAGGGCAACCCTGCAGGCAGCTTCGGATGCAGCGGACACGGCCGCGCGGTCCATGGCCTCAGCGGTATCCATGAGAAGGGCATCGTGGCTCCTGCTCTCTGGACTGTCCAGCGAGGCGCAGACCTCCCTGCAGGTCCTCCGTTTGACGGCAAAGCTCTGTTTTCGGAACAAACGGATACAAAGCTGAATGGCCTGAAAGACTCCCGCACAACTCTCCAGACTCTGGGTCTCTATGTTCCGACTCCAGCTAAACCTAAGTTCAAGCCGCAGCAGACTCCCGCTCAGGCCACCCACCCAAAATATGAGACCGCTTATAAGAAGTTGTAGGACTATAAGAGGCACCCTCAGAGGCAGTCTTGCCCTGCCCCCCAGCCTGAGTCCTCCAAGGGCAAGCAGGTGGGGAAAAGGCAGTTTTGACAGGACGCCCGGGGTCGCCCTGCCAGTTCTCCTCAGGGATCCCTTCTCCAATCGGTTGTGTACTTTCCTCCCAGAGTGGTCGTGGCTGACCTCAGACCAATGGGTCCTCAACACCATCTCCCAGGGCTACACCCTCCAGTTTACTTGCTCACCACCCAACCACCCCCCGCCCCCATCCCTCCTGGGGGACCCCTAGCACGAGGCCCTGCTCGAGCAGGAGGTAGGGCGGCTCCTGGGCCTAGGAGTGGTGGAAGTGGTACCCGGGGAGTTCAAAGGCCAGGGGTACTATTCCCGCTATTTCCTTATCCTGAAGGCCAAAGGGGGGCTCAGGCCCATCTTGGACCTGCGAGGCCTAAATCAGTACATCGACACGGTCACAAGGTTTCTGGTGACAACAGCCAGAGCGTGCTTCCAGCTCTTGGGTTATATGTCAGCGTGCACGTATGTGGTACGTCACGCCAGACTCAGGATAAGGCCCCTCCAGCTCTAGTTGGCCTCAGAGTTCTCCCAGGCCAGGGACAGGATGGACAAAGTCCTCACGGTACCCGAGCCAGTGATCACCTCCCTACGGTGGTGGTCCTCCCTGAGAAACATGCTCCAAGGGGCAGGGCCCCGTCGCTGGAGCTGGTGTCTGATGCGTCAGACCTGGGATGGGGGGCCCATGTGGGGAACGTTCAGACCCAAGGTCTGTGGTCGGCTCAGGATCTGACCCTCCACATAAATGTCAAGGAGCTCAGGGCAGTACGACTGGCGTGCACGGCCTTCTGTTCGCACCTGGAAGGCTGGGTGGTCAGGGTCCTCACGGACAAAACGGCCTCAATGTTCTACATCAACAGGCAAGGCAGGGCCCGATCCTCTGCCACGAAGCCCTCAGGCTGTGGGATTTCTGTATAGCCCGCGACATCTACCTACAGGCCTTCCATCTGCCGGGTGCCCGGAATGCGCGGGCGGGTCACTTGAGCAGGGACTTCTCCTCTCAGCACGAGTGGTCTCTTCACCCAGTAGTGGTACACAGACTTTTCCAAGTGTGGGGAACTCCCCAGGTGGACCTGTTCGTGTCCTCTCCCAGGACCAGGGCCGCCTCCTCCACCCCAACCTAGCGGCACTCCACCTCACGGCATGGCTGCTCAATGGTTAGGCAGGGAGGAAAGGACGTGCTCGGAAGGGGTTCAGCGCGACCTCCTAGAAAGCAGGTGGCCCTCCACACGCCGAGCCTACTTGGCAAAGTGGTCTCGGTTTTCCAGATGAGCGGACAAGCGGGGCCTTTCCCCGGTGGCCGCCTGGATCCAGCTTATCCTAGACTACTTCCTTCACCTTAGAGCCCAGAGCCTAGTGCCCTCATCAGTCAAGGTGCACCCGACAGCCATATCGGCCGTCCATCCGCCGGTGCAGGGCCACACGGTATTCTCCTATGCTATGACTGGCCGATTCCTTAAGGGTTTGGATCATCTCTTCCCGTATGTTAGGCCCCCAGTCCCGCAGTGGGACCTAAACTTGGTATTGGCCCGTCTTACGCTAGCCACGTGCTCCTGCGTGAAAGGTGATCTTCCTGGTTGCGATCATGTCGGCTAGGCGGGTCTCGGAGCTCAGAGCCCTGACTTCCGAGCCCCCGTACACGGTGTTCCATAAGGATAAGGTCCAGCTCTGCCCACACCCCTCGTTCCTCCCGAAGGTGGTCTCTACCTATCACATGGGTCAGGACATTTTTCTGCCAGTCCTCTGCCCCAAACCCCATGCATCCAGTAAGGAGCGCCGCCTCCACACGCTGGATGTGAGACAGGCTCTGGCTTTCTACCTGGAGCAGACTAAGCCAGGATATTAACAGTTTCTCTTGGTAGCGGTCTTGGCACAGGTACTGAAGCTAAAAACATATCTAAGGAAAATGCACAGGCAATGTATATACACCTCTACCCTGATATAATGGGCTGTCCTCGGGAGCCAAAAAATCTTACCGTGTTATAGGTGAAACCGCGTTATATTGAACTTGCTTTGATCCGCCGGAGTGCGCAGCCCCGCCCCCTCGGAGCACTGCTTTACTGCGTTATATCCGCATTCGTGTTATATCAGGTCGCGTTATATCTGGGTAGAGGTGTATTTGCCTGTCCCTTTGGGTGGGGCGTGAGAAGAAGGAGAAGGTGCCATAAGCAGATAACTGAGTTAGTAAATCAGGCTGCTTGTGGCTAGACAGTATTCACGAAGAACACAGCTGCTGAGGATGGAAGGGAGAGGATTCAGTTCATTTTAAGTTTCTAAGACCAAACATTTTTGAGATTAGAATGTATTTAAAAAGCATTAGAAGAAATTTTCTAAACATGATTAACGCCTACTTTTTGCTGATACCCGTATCTCTGTTCCTTGTCTAAAACAAATGTATTTGCTGGACGCAGGTCACATTTGCAAACAACACTATTACATTCCTGTACAATAATCACTGTCTGACTTGATAACTGAGAAAATTTGACATGGATGTCAGAGATATGAAATTCCATTATGCTTTTTTACAAAATTCCTCTTCTGACTAAAACTATGCTTTAATAAATTTATTTTCACCCTCATAACACTGACAAGCATTTCAGTGGTAGGTGCCATTTATAATTTGAGTGATTATATTGTGATGTATAATTGTCATCCATGGTATACTTACCATAGCTGATATTGTGTTAGAGCCTTGAGTCTTTACAGTAAGAATGGAATATATAAACATAGATTTGTTGAACTTCTATTTGGACTGGTTCAAGATTATTTTGTCTAATGCTAGTTTAACATACTAAATTAAACTATGTTTTCAGTTCGGATGACATGGATGGTCCTGTGGAAGATATTGGTAGCCGCTCATGTGTAACTCGCTTCGTGAAGACGCTCTTGTCAATTATGGAGCATGGTGTTAAACCTCACAGTAAACATCTCACAGAATACTTTGCATTTCTTTATGAATTTGCCAAAATGGGAGAAGAAGAGGTGAATATAGCTTTTGTAGTTTTAGAAATTGTGTTTGTGTATATAAATGTATGTGTATTACTCAGATAACTCAATATTTACATTTTCAGAGTCAGTTCTTGCTTTCATTGCAAGCCATATCAACAATGGTCCATTTCTACATGGGAACTAAAGGACCTGAAAACGTAAGTTTAAAGTAACTTTTTTGTAGAAAAATAATTAAAATATGAAAATCTAAGTAATCCTCGTTGCTTTGTTTTTTAATTTACCAGCTGATAAATAATATCAAAACTGTTCAGTAAATTGTTTCATTTCAAAAGAAAAATAAATGTAATACGGTCATCTCAAATGAATGCAGTGTTTCTGAAAAATGCTGGATTGATTATGCTGTATACTGACGTTTTTTGTTTAGTACAGAATTAGCAGCAGACATTCAGGTTCCTCATACTTTCCTATCAGTGTGCCTCAAATCTGGTTTAGAGTGACCTCTTCTAGGCCTGAGAGGATAGGTCAGTTTCCATACCCATTTAGTCCTTGGCTTTTCTGCTGAGACTGGCAGTAATATTGCCCTTTGTGACAACAGTTTGTATTATGTAGACTGCTCTCAGCTAAGATGTGAACTGAGACTACCAACTCACTTCATGTACACTTTAAACTTGCTTGCAATTTCTTAGCAATTAATTAAATTATCATAAAGGGATAAATAGGATGATCTTAACCCAGCTTTTGAATTTGTGTTGTGTATTTTTTACATGCAAATATTTGAACATGCAAAGCAGATCATTAGATGTCTGTTTGATTTGATTTGTGCAAGCAAATTAGGGTGTTTGGAATGCTCAAAACTGAGAAAAAAATTAAAACATTTAGCAGTCTCTTTGAAACTCTGGTATATAATGTCATTATTGAGTTTATGGATCTTCCCCCCACCCCCACTCCCCCTGTTTATCCAGCCGCAAGTTGAAGTGCTATCTGAAGAGGAAGGAGAGGAGGAGGAGGAGGAGGAAGACATTCTTTCATTAGCAGAAGAAAAATACAGGCCTGCTGCACTTGAAAAGATGATTGCCCTCATTGCTCTTCTGGTTGAACAGTCTCGCTCAGAAAGGCAAGAACTTCCAAGGGACAGATTCTGATTTTGATTGTACTGTATAAATCTGGGAATTACTCTGGTTTTACACTAGTGTAACTTGAGATCGTACTCTGTCACAGTGTCTTTAGGCATTTTAAAGTATAATATTGAGTTCTTTGCTGACCAAATGACTGAAGTTCCTAGTAAGACCATTGAACAATCATTTTATAGGCCTAATTTTTAATTATTTAGCATGCTAAAATTATAGTAGCAGTTTTAATTTAATTCATCTATTTTCTCTTAGGTGTAACATTAAAACTTATAGTAGAGAGGATCTTGGGCTGACATACTCAGTTCCCTGGTTGCTAGTACATAAATCCAGTTTAATGGTTTCTATGCTAAAGTGATAAATATTTTGTTGTGTTTTAGGCACTTGACTTTGTCACAAAACGACATGGCAGCATTAACAGGAGGGAAGGTAATACTTCTAAATGTGAAAATATAATCAACTATCTTGAAAAAAATATTCATTAAAAGTTGTCAGATATTAATAATACCTTGGTACTTGTTACAGGGTTTTCCTTTCTTGTTTCAACATATCCGTGATGGCATCAATATCAGGCAAACCTGCAATCTCATTTTCAGCCTGTGTCGGTACAATAATCGACTTGCCGAACACGTAAGTACCAGCCACTGCTGTTGCTATTTGTTGAGAGGGTTTAACTGGACAGTGTACTGGGGTGATTTAGTGTTACAACTGAACAAACATGAATCTAAAAGTGAGTTTTGTTTGTGTTTTGTTTTTAAGATTGTGTCCATGCTTTTCACATCTATAGCAAAGTTGACTCCTGAGGTATGTAAAGAAACTGCCTATCTACTAAATGATTTGTCTTAATCTTTTTCTGTTTTAAATTACTAAATTAATCTTTTGACAGCCAAAGAATTCTGCATGGAAAATGATCCATTAAAACTTACATGAGAGGAAATAAAATCTTACTGCATTTTATACCAGTTTTTCTAAAATAGATTACCTAATTCCAGATAATCACTTTGCTCAAAACCAAATAGCACTTTTCTAGATTCTTCACATAAAGAGTTAAGAGAAATTATCTGATAAATAGAAATGTCTGTGGACTAAGATAAGTGGAGAGAACAGATTATCCTGTGATTGTGCAAGTCTTTGGGCAAAGTTCTGCAGTTAGATGCACACAAATGTTAGGTGGAATAAATCTCTGCTCTAAAAAACAAGCATATTGAGAGCTCTGTGTGCATTCCACATGGTAAAGATGTGCAAAGTGGGAAGCGTATGCCCAGATAAGGCCATCTTCATTTGCTACTGTCAGAAAAAAGTAAAGAGAAAAATAGGGGCATGGCAAAGGAAGGAGACCTGATCATGCTTGGAAAAGAAGCACATGCTTGAAGCACATGCTTAAACCAATCTCATGACAACTTTGCTTTGTGTGTTAGAAGAGGCAATATCAGATGGTGACAAATCCACTTCCCTACACATGGGCTGACATCCACTAAATTTTAATGCTTTTTTCCCATCACCCCAGTAGCATTTTGTCACTGATGAAGAGTAAATTGTAAAGAAAACAAAAACCCAGTGTTTAGTTTAGTCTTAGCAAACTTTCAAAAAATATGTAAGATTAGAGCCAATATGATAGGTTACAAATGGTTGGGTAGTTTCAAAGGTAACCCTAAGCTAGTAATCAGTTTGAACCCTGAATGACCAAATGATTGATTGGTTTTGGGTAAAATTTTCAAGGTTTTGGGTTGCTGAGACAGACATATTTGAAAATGTTACCCTTCATGCAAATAAATTAAGATGATAATTTTACAGTGAGAGTGATACCATCTATATAATAATGTGCTATATTTGTCTGTCCTCCAACACTATGCAAGTGTACCACTGCCCTCTACTGAGAGGAATGTCCAAGCTGTCAAGTGTGTGAGATCACGGTATCCACTCCTGGCGAATACTGCTACAGTACTGAGATCCCTAGTGCAGGGGTAGTCAATTATTTTTTGTCAAAGTCCAAATTTCTTGGCCAAGGTGTATAGTCAAGGTCCAAATGCCAGAGAAAATAATTAAAATATAACAACAATAATGATAATAAGTAAATAAAAAGATTTCAGGGTCCGTTCAAAAGCATTTGGTGGTCTGGATTTGGCCTGCGGTCTACCTATTGATTACCTTTGCCCTAGTATGATCATTACTTGTTGCATTTTATTTACTGCAGCATACAAAGGATATAAGCCTTAGTCCTACTATATATGTATGAATGTTTCACAGGTTACAGCTAGACATAGGCCAAAGATTATTAAAATTGTTCTGATATCTGCTCTGTTTTCAAAGTTTTTTTATGCAAGTATTTGGTTTAACATAAGAAATATTTACAGAAGTATCACTTGACTAAAAGTGATCAAAATGTATATATGTATCTTTTCGCATTACAGGCAGCCAATCCTTTTTTCAAATTGCTGACCATGCTAATGGAGTTTGCTGGTGGTCCTCCAGGAATGCCACCCTTTGCTTCTTACATCCTGCAGAGGATATGGGAGGTACAGTATGTAGAACAAATCATATTGGATTCTTTTTGTCCTTGATCACTTTTTTCTGCTAAAATACTGACAGTGTTCTAAAGGGAGTGTTCATTGTTATCCTTCCTTTTCCACCGTGTCAGTTTGAAGTTATAATTTAGTAATCACTTCTCATTCAAAGAAACAGTGATAAGCTGATAGCCCATAACACTGAAATAATTTGTCTGTTTTTATAATGCCCATAGTGTGTTAGGCATTTTATAAACAAATGAGGAGACTCTCTGTCACCCTGTCACTTCAAGATAATAGGCCTTGTGGGAGAAGTACATTTTAAGGTGTTGAAGGGGAAGAGGGTGCAGGCATTGAGAGCCTTTCTCTTCAACATAAACTGTGCCTTCAGCTCTAGACGTAATCAGTTCAATCCCTGGTATTGGTCATCATGGCAGCTGTCACACTGGCAGATGTCCCACTTTGAAATCTTTGAAGGATGAGAGGTGATATGCGTCATCTTGGCAAAAAGTACAAAAAGAAAATATTTTTATAAATGGGATTACTCTCAAGGTTGGTTAAGTAGCAGCCTTGAAAGTACCCCCCTAAATTTGTAAACATTTTTAAACAATATTGTAAGATGTAAATAGAGTTTATTTGCTGGATCTAATAATAGTGGATGGGATTTTCAAAAGTGCATAAGTGATTTAGGAACACAAAACCCATTGACTGTGATTTCATTGACCCATTATCTTACTAATTCTTAGTTGGTTTTGATACAATAAATACTATAAAATATACTGTATTTTATTTGCTGCTGTTTTCCTCTTTTCTTCTAGGTGATTGAATACAATCCATCTCAGTGCTTGGATTGGCTGGCAGTGCAGACACCTCGAAATAAACTAGCCCACAGTTGGGTGCTGCAAAATATGGAGAACTGGGTTGAACGTTTTCTTTTGGCACACAATTATCCTAGAGTGAGAACTTGTAAGTTTTATATAAGTTAAAGAAATTGGCTCTTCAGGTTATAAGTTATTATTAGGGCCCTACTAAATTCACGGCATGAAAAACGTTTCATGGGCTGTGAAATCTGGTCTTTTGTGTGCCTTTACCCTATACTACATAGATTTCGCAGGGGAGACCACTGTTTCTCAAATTGGGATTCCTGCCTCAAAAGGGAGTCGCAGAGGGGGAAGGGGGGAGCACAAGGTTATTTTAGGAGGGTCATGGTATTGCGCCACCCTTACTTCTGCACTGACTTCAGAGCTGGGTAGCTGGAGAGCGGTGGCTGTTGGCCAAACCATGCCACCATTATTTCTGCGCTGCTGCCTTCAGAGCTGGGTGGCCGGACAGAGGTAGCTGCTGACTGAGGGCCCAGCTCTGCAGGCAGCAGCACAGACATAAGGGTGGCAATACTATACCATGCCATCTTTACTTCTGCGCTGCTGCTGGTGGAGGCTCTGCCTTCCAAACTGGGCTCCTGGCCGAGAGCCGCCGCTCTCCAGCTGCTCAGCTTGGAAGGCAGTGCTGCCGCCAGCAACAGTGCAGAAGTAAGGGTAGCAGTACCACAACCCCCCTATAATAACCTTGCAACCCCCTCAAAACTCCTTTTTGGGTCAGGAGCCCTACAATTACAACACTGTGAAATTTCAGATTTAAATAGCTGAAATCATGAAATTTATTATTTTTAAAATCCTATGATCATGAAATTGACCAAAATGGACCATGAATTTGGTAGGGCCCTAGTTATTATATATAATGTTTTCTTGCTACAAGTGAAAATGGAATTTTCTTGCTATTGTGCCTATTTGTTATCCACAGATTACTCACCTTGAGATAATTACCTTCAGTAAAACTAACTTTAACTTGGTTGATACCTACTGTATCTCATCAATAAATGTTATCTTTACTTGATGAAAAACATAATTTGATTTATTAACCTGAATGATGATACATTTACATTTTCTGTGTCTGACATAGTTAAATTAATATGGTCCAAATATCACATGGGAGAGGCTTCAGGGGAAGGGGTAGTCCAGGAGTTTACCCTTAGAATTTTCACCAAATAGTTGCATTCTAGGTAGGAGTGGGATTTGCTATCCCTTTTACTCCCCAACTTTGTAAAGTGCTTTTTGATCCACTAGTGAAAAGTGCTATAAATGGAATACTCATATAAATATTAATCTGTATGTCCTGTTCAAAGATTTGACAGATTTGTTTTTTGTTTTATTTTGAAGCTGCAGCCTACCTTTTGGTGTCACTTATTCCAAGCAATTCATTCCGTCAGATGTTCCGATCAACTCGATCCTTGCATATCCCTACACGTGACCTGCCTCTCAGTCCAGATACTACAGTAGTTCTTCATCAAGTCTACAATGTACTTCTTGGCCTGCTTTCAAGAGCAAAACTGTATGTTGATGCTGCTGTTCACGGCACTACTAAACTGGTGCCCTACTTTAGTTTCATGACTTACTGTTTAATCTCAAAAACTGAGAAACTTATGTTTTCCACTTATTTCATGGACTTGTGGAACCTTTTCCAGCCTAAACTTTCTGAGCCAGCTATAGCCACCAACCACAATAAACAGGCTTTGCTCTCTTTTTGGTATAATGTATGTGTTGACTGCCCAGAGAATGTACGCCTTATTGTACAGAATCCTGTGGTGACAAAGAACATTGCCTTCAATTACATCCTAGCAGACCATGATGATCAGGATGTGGTGCTCTTTAACCGTGGGATGCTGCCTGCCTATTATGGCATTCTGCGGTTATGCTGCGAACAGTCACCTGCATTCACAAGACAGCTGGCTTCTCATCAGAATATCCAGTGGGCCTTTAAGAATCTCACACCACATGCCAGTCAATACCCAGGAGTAAGTACATTCATTCTGAATAGATATTTTGACATTTGTTCTAAACGCTTCCTCAGTTATTGCTTGACTATATATTTTTATAAAAAATACTTTGAACTAGACAAAAGCTCAACTTTACATACCTAAAAGCAAAAATATTATTGAGTCTTGAGTTCCTGTTATGAATAACCATAAAGCTTATAGGGCGAGCCCTGAGCACCAGTTCTTCTGCAGCAAAGCAGCTTGGGAATGAAAAGGTGTCTCTAAGGAACCTTTGTGCTTCCCACTGATCCTGGAGCTTCTGTACACTGATCTGGTCATGAGGAACAGTTAAGAGCAACTTTTTTGGTGAGGCCAGGAAGTGGTATGGTGTAAAGCTAACTATACCAAGGAAATCTCTTAAACTAGTTTTCCACCTGCTTTGAGCTGCTGGAGCAGTGCCAGAATTTGGCCCTTTGTGTCCTGTGCAAACAATGGGTAGTTACTTGTTCTGTTATTGTAAAGTCTATGTACCTCTTAGAAATTGTTGCTACATTGACCATTATAATATCTTGCCTTAAGAAAGAATGTTGTCCGCAACTTATTTTCCCCTGTAAAATAATTACAATGTCTTCTTGCAGGTTAATGTACATAATGATTTAAAAAGTTGTTTATGAGCAACTTAGTTTATTTGGCACCAGTTTATCTGGCACACAGTTACTTTTCAGAGTAGAGCTGTACTGTAAATGGGGATGAAACTGTGTGACCAGTCATATGGAAGGTTTCTGGTTGAAATGAACAGTTTATCCTGGTCCATCTTATTCAGGAGTTCTCAAGCCCTGGCCAGCTGAGGGCTGTGTTAACAAGCAGGTGCCCAATGACCACATTTTATTTCCGAAGATGGAATAAAATTCAGCTGCCCTTATCTCTGTTACAGTGATGCTATCTAAGAAATTTCCATTCCCACCATGAGATGGAGCACTGTGGGATCAGTAGATTTCCTAAAAGCATGCTAAAGATGAGGGTAACCACAGGTGATTCTTCAATAGTATCCCTGATGGTGCTCCATTTCAAGTGCAAGTGCACCCCATGCATCTTTGGAGATTTTCGATAGCAGTGCCTATTTGGCCTGCATATGCACTATAGACATCCTTGTACCCCATACTGAGGATATAAAGAACTGTGCAGGAGAACTTCACTTAGTTCCTTCTCAACAGCCCTACAAGCTGAGATGGAGCATCTGCCTGCTTCAAGTTTAGTTTATAGCTTAACCTTACATTTTTAGTGTTAATTTGACATTAGTTTAGTTGACTTAGTTTTATACCTCTTTGGATTTAAGGGGTTCCTTTTTTGTTAATACCCCTTCCCCTCCCACCTGATGGGCAGTCTTGGGGGTTGTTGTTGGCAAGGTATGCCAAGATCCCTGGGATTCAAATGCTGCCTCTCCTGCCAGAAACTCACCCTAGTTAATGACTGAGACACCACATACCTTGCACTTGAAAGATCTGCATTTCTTTTAAAAGTAGATCACGAAAAAGGGAAGATTATGGTGGAGCAAACCCTGCAACTGGCTTCGGATCCAGGCTCAGAAAACCCCCTGTACATCAGCCTCTGGGTACACTTAGTGCTCCATCAACCTCTATATCCCAGTCACCAAGATCTTCACAGGAGAAGAGTATGCAGAGTACTGATGAGGCTCTGAACTAGAAGAGCTAGATCTCCTAACAGAGACTCTTCATCGAAGGGAAGCTGTTCACCTCAGAGACTGACTACTTGGGAGACCTCAGGTCCCTGAGGGAATACCGTTGAGGCTCCAGGCTGCTCCAGTACCAGGAGCTCTTTGAAGACTTTCAGTGCTTTGAAAAAACACAATGCCAGACATACATTGTTACCAAAACCGACTCGGGTACTGTCTAAGCTTTAGCTTTAATAGAAACTCCAAGCACTCTGCCTCTTGGAGATCAGCACTACCTACAACTTCTGGGGTACTGGTTCTGTTACTGACACCAAAGAATCATCAACATCCTCAGTACTGTCATCATGTATTTAACATGTACTGCTGAAATAGTCATCATCGACACCGTTTTCTAAAATGGGACTGCTGAAGCAGTCAGCTCTTGGTACCAACTCTGGCCATGATAGAGCCTCATATTACCTCTTCTTCCATACATCCAGTGCTACAGGAATTTAGATACTCCAGGGAGTTGTTTGTTTTCATACAAAGTCTCTACTGTTAATGGGTACTGACAACTATCAATACCAAGATCATCTGGGTCACCTGGTCCCTTATCTTTACCCAGTACCTTCTAGTTCTCTAGTACCTACTGCACAGGACAGACAGCCATCTTCACCTTCACTGTCTGCCCTGCCCTGGGACTATGTTGAGAGTGATTCCTCTGACTCCCAGATTTCAGTACAGGGATCTCCTGTCCATCATCAAAGGGACATTTTCCCGACCGCCTTCACTGAGAGGGAAATTCCAAGGGAAAAACAATTTTGTGTCCCTTCTCACTGGCATGGCCAACATCAGGTGCCCCCTCTTTTGCCTTATGGTCCACCTCATTGGCCATACTGGGATCCATGAGCTGCCTATCACTAGCAGTTCTCAAGACCTAAATCCTCTCCAGGAGATCATTGAGAGAGACATTGTCTTGCTCCATCAGTCCTTCCTCAGCAGCCCCAACCTCAGAAGAAGTCTTTCAAGGAGCAAGAGGCTAGAGTGGACAAGGAAGTGACACTGAAGACTTAATATTTCATCATCGTCACAAGATGAGGAGATAATGCCCCTTCCTTCTCTTGCTGACCATTTTAAACAGTTTCAGAAACCTGTTAAATGGATTGCTGACTCATTACAGATTCTGTTAGAGGAGGTCCAGGAGTCACAACAAACTGTTGAACATTTTGCATACAACAGCTGTCAGTCGCCTGACTCTACCAGTGAGTGAAGTCTTACTGGATCCTGCAAAGACCATCTGGCAAACTCATGCCGCCACACCACATGTGTACAAACAGGCTCTTAAATGAATTTAATCCCAATGGAAAAATTGGAATTTTTGTTTTCCCACTCTGCAGCAAATTCTTTAGTTGTGGCCGCTGTCAGCTAGCATGGGAGACAAATCACACAAAGTATATGCCCTATAATAAAAACCAAAAGCAACGTGACCTATTTGGTCTTAAGAGCTATTCTTCAATGACCCTGCAATTTCAGATTGCAAATTACCAAACCCAGATGGCAAAATATAACCACGCCATGAAAAATGCAATAATTTTGTTGAATATCTCCCTGCAGAACATAGTGGCCAGTTCAAGGCCATCATAGCCAAAGTCAGCTCCTAGAAAGAACCCTATTGCAGGCTTCCATAGACACAGCTGATGTTGCGGCATATTCCATCTCCACTACAGTCGTCATTTCTAGAGCATCTTGGCTACAGCTGTCTGGGTTTCCTAGGGAAGTCCAAAATACTGTTGAAGACCTTCCTTTTGCCGGACTTACACTCCTCTTTGAGTCCACCAAAGAATCTCTCCATACCTTGAAAGATTCCAGGGCCACTCTTAGGTTCCTCTCCATATATGCATCTGCAAACAAAAGAAAATTTAGCAGAACAAAAATGGCACTGAGAGCTCATCTGGCTCAGTTCTTTGCATACCATTGGCCTTCTGAGCCACCTAAGGAACTGATTCCATCACTCAGACGTACACTTTTTCCAAGCATCAATTTTGATGGTTTGGTCAAGGGTCTAGAATGTCCCCACCTGAGGACTATGCAGCTACACCATTCCTCCAACATCTCTTCCTTTGGAGACCATCTCTCATATTTCTGAACTGCGTGGGGAACAGATTGCATCCAACAGATGTGTTTTGAAAGCCATAACATCGGATTACTCCTTTTGTTTGATCTACATTCCCCTACCCACCTCCCTTCCCTGCTCCTTTTCAGGAGCACATCTCACAATCATTTACTGAGACATTTCCCTTCCAAGCATGGGGGCCATATAAGTGGTCCCAATCCAGCACAGGAGGAAGGGATTCTATTCCAAGTATTTTCTGGTCCCCAAAAAGAATCCGGGATGGAGACCATATTAGATCTCAGACTCCTAAGCACCTTTGTGAGATCACAGAAATTCAGGATGGTGACTCTTGCAGCTATAATTCCAGCATTAGATTCTAGGGGTTAGTTTGCAGCCCTCAACCTTAAGGATGCATATCTTTGCATCGCATTTCACTGGTCTTCCAAGAGATACCTTCATTTTACAGTCAGCCAGGACCATTTCCAGTACTGAGTGCTTCCCTTCAGCCTCTCCTTTGCCCCGAGAGTTTTCTTAAAGATCATGGCAGTACAGTAGTAGCTGCTTGCCTACATTCACTTGGAATAATTGTCTTCCCCTGCCTCAACAATTGTCTGCTCAAGGGCTGGTTGCACAACAAAGCTCTCTGCAGTACAATGTTCCTGTTCTGCAGTGATACAACTTCAACTCAACATTGAAAAGTCCATTTTGATCCCAGTATAGCAGATAGACTTCATAAGGATGTCTCTGGATGCAGTGACAGCCAGAGCTTACCTTCCCATGGACAGGTTTATGACTCTAACAAACCTCTTTTCCAAGGTCCCAATAAGCCCCCAGAGATTAGCAAGAAGTTGTCTTCAATTGCTAGGACATATGGCAGCTTGGCAATGCACCATTCGCTGCTTCCAGGGATGGCTCAGAATGGTCTATATTTCAAACAAACACAGTCTAGACAAGCTAATGATTGTCCATCGCCAAGTATTGTACTCACTCTGGTGGAAGACCCCTACAAAGTTTGTGCAAGAGTCCCTTTCACCCAACCACCACTATAACATCAGATGCATGCCTCCTGGAAGCAGGAGTACACCTAAGGACACATACTGTTCATAGCAAATGGTCTGTCCAGTAGTGTCTTCTACATGTTAACCTACTGGAACTCAGAGCAGTGAGGAATGCATCCGTTGCCTTCCATTATACAAGGACAAATCTATCAAAGTCATGACACACAACATAGCCTGTGTTCTACATCATTTAGATTTCAGGGCAGGATGAGATGTAGCCAATTATTTTAGTTTATTGTTCATTTATTCTGTGATATTATGATTAACTAACATGTCATGTCATAATCCTGGTATGCTAAATAGAGTTTAAATTGTAGAATTATAGACGTATAAGATAGATCAGTAGTTAGAAGGGATAATTATGGATGAGGTATCTAAGTGAGGATGGCTGAAACTCATGACCTATAGGCTGAGGCCTGTCAGATTTTAGCTTAGCTTTTTTAGGCTTTAGAGTTTAAAAATGCTGACATACATAAGTGACCGAAGAATAACCCGATGCCATAAGATTACAGGAAAAGATGTACCTTGGGGCAACATTGTAAAAAATTAGCTGGAAGATTAAGTTTAGATCACAAAAATGCTCTAAAGGCACATTTCTCTCTAACATGTGCCCTAACCACAGAGTACAGGTTGTGCGTCAATGCTAATGAGAATAAAAGGAACTATACACAACCTATAGGAAACGGGGTACCTCAAGTTTCTTGGGGACACCAGATCAATAAAGAAAAAGAGGGTTGACATTTTCGTGTACATGCGCAGAATGTAGGTATAGGCAAAATTACATTATAAAAAGAGGGTGCCCAGATTGGGAAAATTGAGCTCCCTATGGGAAACTCTAGCAGAAACCATCCCTCTACTGATGATCAATCCATGAGAGACTCATCAGACCCTAAACTATCTAGGAGGATGTGAGTATGACTGTAGGTATAATTTGTGCATGGATATATTTAGGATTTATATATGCCGTGATATTCATAACTGTGCTGGTAACTTTAATAAAACTGATAAAAGATATTAGACCTTGCTCTTGTGGCTGTATATGCTACTTTCCTTGGCCATCATGTGTTCCTATGAACTCTAGATTTGAAACAATGGGCAGAGGTAACTCTTTTGAACTTGAGACTGTAGCTGCCGAAACCTTTTATTTGTCTGTAGAGGGATTTCCAGTGTTTGCCCATCCCATAACAATAAGGGTTGACGAATCTTTACCACAGGTTACACAGCCCACATCTGTGGGATTTCAATCTGGTCCTTAATTGCTTTAGGAAACCTCCCTTTGGACCACTGGTTACCTGTTCTCTACTTCACCTGTCCATGAAGACAGCCTTCTTATGGCCGTTACTTTTGCTCGCAGTCAGAGAAATAGGGGCTTTCATGGCAGATTCTCCCTTTACAGTAGTTTTCAAGGGAAAAGTTTCATTACAGCTACACCTAAAGTCTCTACCCAAAGTATCATCTGAATTCCATTTTAACAAGGTTATTCATCTTCCAGTTATTTTCCTGAAGCCACAGTAGACTCTGGAAGAAGCTAGTCTATATACCTTGGATGTCAGAATGGCACTAGCCTTCTATGTGGACAGAACCAAACCATTTAGAAAATCTTCCAGACTCTTTGTTTAATTTGTGGACAGATCCAAAGGATCGACAATCTCCACTCAGAGAGACTCAAGGTGGATGAGGCTTGGTTATGGTTTGGTTATAGTTATAAGGCTGCCAAAGTCCAACCTTCTTATGGTACTTGGCCATTATACAAGATCCCTACCTCAATAGCATTACTGGAAAATATTTCAGTTGCTGACATTTGCAACGCTGAAACCTGGACCTCTGTACATATATTCTCCAAACATTGGTTCATGCTTCCAGATCAGATACTGTGGTTGACAATGCGGTTCTGTCTCAGTTTTACTACTAATCCGAAGCCCCCTCTCCCTTCTGAAGATACTGATTGGGAGTTACCTGAAGTGGAGTACTCATAGGAGGGACACTACTCGAAGAAGGAGAGGTTACTGACCTTGTGCAGTAACTACAGTTCTTTGAGGTGTGTACCATTCTGGGTTCTCCACTACCCTCCCTCCTTCCCCTCTGCTTTGGAGTTTTATCTCTCAGGACTTCACAGTAGAAAAGGAACTGAAGGTGGTTCACTTGAACAGCTCTCTATATCCTTAGTACGGGGCATGAGGATGTTTGGAGCATGTACACAGGCCGAACGGGCACTGCTACCAAAAATCTCTAATCAGAGGCACATCGGACTCATGTGTACCTGAAGGGACATACATCTAGGAGAACTCCAGTTACTGCATAAGATGAATAACCTCTCCTTACATCTTGGAGTTCTGTTTATCATACTTGTCTCACAAACACATTTACCACTTCAGATACTATTGAAAAGGTAACTCTGTGTGCTGGTGCAAATAACATATTAAATTCCATCAAAGCCAGAGCAAATGCTTCCTCCCAGTATTTAGTCCGTCCTTTCCTGTCAGTATTTGCAATGGCAAATCACAACACACATCATAAATCATAGGGTCTCATGTGTAACTGAGTATGAACAAATCCATTGAAAATATTGAGACAAATCAGGGACTCCTATGTGAAAATTGAACAAATGTATCTTACATGGAGGACCTCTGTAGCGGTAGAGAGGAGCCATCCCCAACAAGTACAGAGAACACTATTACTTCCCATGTACTGTACTGCTGGAGGTTTTGTCCAGTGTATCTACATAATTTGAGACTCATTGATCAAGCCCTTTCTCTGGATGGCTTGAAGAGGGTCCTGCTGCATTCAGGAATTTATCCTCTGAAGCCTCTCTGCAACCTGCCCCCAAGGAACCATGGTGGTTCTGCTGTGTTTAGGGCCTTCCAGGCATAGGGGACTTGGGTAGGATTTAGCCCAAATAGTTTTCTGCATCTTGAAAGTGGATTCTGGCAGTGCAGAGTTAAAAATAGCTATATATCATAACTGCCAGATAATTTACTTACTTTGCTACAGAAATTGACCTTCTGTTGCTCTAGAAAAGCCCAAGAACTTTGTGGTCACATGGATAAGGATTTCTCAATGTTATGTATTTGTGCAATTGTAGCAGTAATCTGCATTGATGGTAAGCATCAAGATATCCCAAGATATCTGCTGATATAAAGGGACATCTCAATGTCCTTGCAATATGAGAATATTCTTTTTAAAACACCTTATGCCAATTCAGTTTATTCTGAAAATATGTAATATGGTGAATATCATTAACTGATATCTCTCTCACTCCACAAAGAAAACAATAAGGGGTGAACAGAGACAGCACTCTAGATAGAAAATTGTAGGAATATATACAACTTTTGAAGCTGTATTTATGTTTAAGTACTCTTATTTTTTTAATAAGGTAATATTTAAAGAATATCAATGCTGTGTATTTTTCTGATTTTTCCCCTTCTCTAAAATATATAAAAATGTCTTCTAGATTCTCACATATATGTCACTTCAATGTATTGCTTAATAGAAATAATGCACAGTCATGAAGAGGAGAATATAAGCCATAATTTATTAATTAAGAAAGATTACCTTAACCTAATGTTTATTTTGTTCGTTTTAGGCAGTAGAAGAGCTGTTTAACCTCATGCAGCTGTTTGTAGCTCAGAGGCCAGATATGAGAGAAGAGGAGATAGAAGACATAAAGCAATTTAAGAAAACAACCATAAGCTGTTATCTGCGCTGCTTAGATGGACGGTCTTGTTGGACTACTTTAATAAGGTATTACAGTACTGAAATGTTAGTGAGGCAGCTTAATTCTTTTCAGTAAAAACAAAATGCACTTTTTAGAATTTGCAATATCATAAATTATTCTTCAGTATAGCTTACTTTATACACTTTTTGAAAAAATCTATGATATTGTCTTTATAAATCTTGATACTGTCTTTACTGTCACATACAGTAAAGTTGTAGTTGGTCTCTGAAATACAGAAATTGTCTCTTTATATATAAAAACCTATTGTGCGTGAAAATAATAATGTAATTTATAAGATCCCACCATGCAAGGAACTAAATACATATAATTATCAGTAATTTAAAAAAATAAACATACATTATTGTTATTCAAAACAAAATGTTAGAAAGCCATAACAAAATGTTGTTATTAAAATATTTTCTTTGACATAAAGCCTAGAAATTCAGTAGTAAAGCTGAAACTTCATTCTGTATCTTAACCCACCCTATTTTGCATAGCTTGGTGAGCATGTACAATGTGACAGTTTACCCTCCCTTGCAAAATTGTAAGGCACGAGTAAGGTAGAAATGGTGGCTTTGGTGCAGGGTTTCTGCCTTATCTGAGATTATTTTATACATCACCTCTACAAAGAGTTTAAAGTTCTTAGGCGCATCTTTTCGAAATTTTAGTTCTCTGTTGAATATGTGAAACTAGTGATTTTTTTCCCCATTTTATTTATGGATATGACCATAAAATGGCTGCGTCACATAGGTCACATCACTGGGAGTGTAAACCCAGCAACGGATGGGCTGGAATGTTCTTGTGAGAAGAGAAAATCTCCTTTACTCCCCTGAGGGCATATACGTAGTCATCTATCTTAGCACAGAAGTAGATACGTCGCATAATTGGATGCTCAAACTTAGTAGAAATATTAGTGTGTAATTATTATTTTTCGTAAATATTCTGGTGTCATGCTTTATTTTCCATGGAAAATACCCTGGAAACCATTGTTTGAGTGAAAGAAATGGTAGCACTTAGAAGCTGTATGCATAAGCTTACATAGGAAGGAACATGTGTGTTAATGAGTAGAAGAGGGGGTGTTCAGTATGTGGTGAGAACAAGAACTATTCCATGAATTCTTTTAAAACTCAGTACTGTTTTTAATGTACAGTTGCACCCTTAATTTGAGTGCTCAGTTAAATGCTCAACTGGCCAGGCAAAATCCTTTATTTTTAGTTATATGCTTAAAATGCTCTTTCAGAAATTTTTCTACTCATTTGCATTCTCAAATATATGCTTAATTGCACCTTACCCTGCACTTAAAATGCATTTTTTGAAAAGCTTAAACCTTCATCTTTGAATGGATTGTTTTCTTTAGTTTTTTAATACTTTGAAGCCATTACTTGTTAAAACACCTTTGGAGAGAGTGTCCATAAAATACTTTTTGAAGAGATATTCTTGTTTTAAAAAGATGGAAGTTGGTACTACCTCCATCAAAGCAGTTAGTTTTAGAAGTATGTTTGGCACTATGAGGAACACATCTAAACTAATAAAATGAAAGGACTGAAGGTGATAATTGTATTCATTTCATTTTCTCCTGATCTGTGCTCAGACCTCCAAATATAATTTCACTAATGCTGAATTTAATAATTTTAAGGCATTGTGAGAATTATGAAAAGCTGGTATTTTAGGCATGATTTTTTTCAGTGTTTAAGTCTTTCTTTCTTTTCTAGTGCCTTCAGAATATTATTAGAATCTGATGAAGACAGACTTCTTGTTGTGTTTAATAGAGGCTTAATCCTGATGACTGAGGTAAATATTTCATTGTCACTTAGTTCAAATGAGCATCTTCCTTTCCCATTGACTCATCATCTGAAAGGATGGGGGGGGGGTCTCATCACTTCCTCACTGATAAATATGCTTGCTTTAAGTATTTTTTTTAACCCAGTATCAGCCATTTTAAAACTACCTAAAAAATGTGGGGAGAGGTGATTCAATCCTAAAATGCTTATAAAACCAGACATCTTCAAGTGTTCATCCTTAGCTAGTTGATCTCAGAAGTTTGAATTTCCCAGTGATGACAATGTTAATAACAAAAGCTATATAAAAACCTAAACAAATCTTTTCTTTTTTTAAAGAAAAGAAATCACAAAATCAAAACTCTGTAATGCTATAATAAAACCCATGTAAATTTTTAAAACTGATATAAAAGTAAACCTACTAAACTGTATTTGCTCTGAAATTTTTGCTGGTTGCCTTTTGTCTCTTAGAAATGTTTAGATGTAAGAAATTTGAGCTAACAAATTTATGAACCAAACTCTTAACTATTCCTATATCAAACTTGTTTTTAGGGAGGGGGGGAGTTGGCACAGGACATTACGAAGATATGTCTAGAAATAAAGCATAATTAGTTTTGCTACTTAACAGCTAGGTTCACCCTCTAGTTGAAGGGTGCTTCATGCAGAAAGGCTAACACTGGACCCAATACAACTCCATTAAAGGATCTGGAAGCTGGATAAGGCCACAGTGTGGTATAAGCAATGTCTTGTCTGAGCTGCTCTTCAACTTGTAACTACTGTACTATATTATAGACCATATGCTGTCACTTGTCTGCTAAAGGTGTTTTTATATGTTAAATAAACAGCATTAAGAACCTTCCACGTCAGCAGAATAGATTTCCTCACTGCAAAGGGTTGACAGTGTATTCTGAATCTTTCTCCTGGTATCAATATAGATCATAATTAAGGTTTTGCATTATATTTTGAGGGAGATTAATATATATAGTATTTCCTTATCTGTTGGATGTTTGAAACATAATTGGCATTCAAGCAGAGTAAATATCTTCTTTGCCAAAATCCTTGCAATATTGTATATTGCCAGCAATATGAGTAGCCTATACCACTACAATTTCTCTCTAAGTCAAAAATCCCCAGAAGATGCTTTTGTTAGAGCAGTAGTAATAATTCAGCTGACACAGAATTTTATATTGTATGTCTGTAAACAATGCACATAAACTTAACTAGACTATATATGATTATTCTGTAACCATTGTTTTCTTAAATATGTGCACCCAAGTCCCTTTCCCACGCCTCCTTAATAGAACTTTGTTTCTGGACAAATTGGGATTAAAGATTTGTAAAATCTTAAGTGTTTTGGGCTCTACTTGGCTCTTTGGGTTTTAGACTTCAATGTCTCCACCTGCTGCTTATGCAGATTTAAGTAGTTGCCTTGAGCCAGAAGTGTTTAGCTTATGCAACTTAAAAACTGCACAGGCTATGCATGCACAGATTGCATTAACCTTGAAGCAAATCTCTTCGTTTTACAGATTTTATAAACTAAGCTGGATGTGTTTGCAAAGCTTTTCTGTTTCCTGAATCAGACTGTTTGCGTGTGCATGCAGAGTTTGCTCTGTTTTTCAATAGCATTTTTAAACTCATTTTCCACAGGCACACAGTGAGAAATTTCTTATTGCTCTAGTATTAGTGAAATTTAGAGTAGGATAAAAATCAGTAGCAAATCACAGTCTAAATCATGGACAGACTACCATCTCTCCATAATACCAAAACTCTGTACTAGGGCAGGAAATGATATTAGAGCATTACTTAAAATTACTTTCTTTTTGACAATCATTTGTTCATAGTTAACTAACTGTTCATTATTTGGACAACCTACTGTATATAATGAATTCTTCTTTGAGTAACTTTATATCTGGCAGCTTCTATCACAAAACATTTTGATACATCTTTCTGTGGTAGTAAAATAAATGTAAAAATAGTATCTGTAGGATTAAATTAGAAATAATAATAAATTTTAATTTGTTAGTATAAACTTTTGCTTTCATTTTACTTTCTTTTTTTGTAGTCCTTTAACACATTGCACATGATGTATCATGAGGCCACAGCTTGTCACGTGACTGGAGACCTGGTGGAACTTTTGTCAATATTCCTCTCGGTCCTTAAATCAACACGTCCATATCTTCAGAGAAAAGGTTTGGTAATGATTTTTTTTTTAATAGAGATTAAAGGCTTTAGTTTGTTTGAACTAATTAATTTTCATGGACAGAAATTCTTTCATAGTTTGTCTCGTTGCTATGTAACCTTTGGGAATCCTCTTTTTCTCGACATTAACAGTGACTAAATTAATTTAATTATTAAAGTGTTAAAATGTATCTAAAAATAAATAGTATAGTTTTGACAGCAGTAGACCAGTGACAAGTCTTAGGTTTCTAATTTGATTAAGATCACGTTTATAAAATTGATACAATGATCGTTTTAATTGCTCCATGTGACCATTTTCTTTCTTACTTCAGGAATTAAAAGTTGTCAAGAATTTGGAATGACAGATAACTTAGCATGTTTTTGTATTTGCAGATGTGAAGCAAGCGCTAATCCAGTGGCAGGAGCGAATTGAATTTGCCCATAAACTCTTAACTCTGCTAAATTCTTACAGTCCTTCAGAACTTAGAAATGCTTGCATTGGTAAGTTGTATTAATGCTACTGCAGTCCGGAAAGATTCTTTCTATATAACTAAATTAAAATTAACAGAAACAGTTCTATATTACGATTATTTATGAATGTTCTGCACACTGGATTTGTTAATTTCTTGACATTAATAGAATTATTGTTTATTTTCCCAAGAATCTTACTAATCCTTGTATATCAAGAATAAAATGAACATTTAGGATTTGTTAGGCATCATTTTATATTATTCATCTAGCTTGTTTAAAAGCCTGGTGCCTGATTCTATTCTATTCTCGCTTATACTGGTGTGAATCAGGAATAACTCTGTTGAAATCAATAGATTTTCTACAGTGTTAGTAAGATCAGAATCAAGTTCCAGATCTTTAATTTAGCATCCACAGGGTAACTAAATTAATATTTAAAGTTAGTGGGAAAACTCATTTGTTGTGAAGCACAGAAACCTCGTTACCCCGAGTAAGAACTCCGTGTCCATTTCTATGCCCCATTTACTAAAAAAATGCAACAGTAAAAGTAAAAAGACATGTTAAATAGCTTTTAAAAGTACCGGGCTATGATGTTTCTTGCTTCTTGATTCCTGGTGGGGTGTTTAACTTGTAGGAATGGACGTCATACCAAGAAATTCTTGTCTTCTTGCATTAGCAAACTTCTTCTGAAAGGCTTTATCTGATTTTTTTAAGGAGTAGAATCTGCATTTTTTTCTTGTTTGTGAAGGCCTAACCCACTGTCCAAATTAAACCTATTTTTAATATAATTTGTATGCCTTTTCCTGTTACTTTGAGTGCCCTTGTCATTGTCGTCCTGGCTGCTGCTGGTTGCCATTTTCCAGGCATCAGACCTGATATGGTAAAGAAGAAGCAAAGAGGGTAATTTTCTTGAGCTTCTACTTCCTACAGTTTGACACCCCTCTTATTGGTTGTTAAGGGAAAGTTGATATAACACTGATTAGGTTTTCTTCTAGTGGTAGAGGTGAAGGAACCTTGATTATTTCAGGTGTTTTCACATTAAATTTTGTTCACTATAAAGCCTGCCTCCACAATGTGCACTAGCAGAAGTAATACCAAATAGATCAGGTTTTCAGATGCATGAGCCATAAGTCATGTTTACACTTAAGAAATAACTTTGTGTAATAGCAAAACCAACTTCTCATTTGTAGATGTCCTCAAGGAGCTTGTGCTTTTAAGCCCTCATGATTTCCTGCACACTTTGGTTCCATTTCTGCAGCACAACCATTGTACATACCACCACAGTAATATCCCAAGTATGTATTTCTAATTGTTGTATTTTACAGTTGAATTTCAATACAATTGCTCTTTGTGTGCATTGAGGGGTGCTAGTGTTGACCTTTTAAATTGTTCATCATTTTGTCCTAATTTACACTACAGTGTCTCTTGGACCTTATTTCCCCTGTCGTGAAAATCTGAAATTAATAGGAGGGAAAAGTAATATCCGTCCTCCTCGTCCTGAACTCAATATGTGCCTCTTGCCTACGATGATGGAAGCCAGCAAGGTATGTACATATATGGACATAGGGAAACCTGTTTTCCTGTCAATAGCATTACATATTTGTAGCTTGTAAAGAAAGCAAAATTTTAAGTGCTTTCAAAATGATGCCTTGTACAATGTGTTTACCCACTAACTTACTGTGTAAGCAAATTTTAAAAACTGTACTTATGAAATTTAAAATTATCCTCAGTGGGTTTGAATTATGTGGTGGTGCCTGTGCCCAAAATGATGTAATATTATGAATTTCCATTACAAATATTTATATAGTGTATGAGCCCACATTTTATAATCAATAATTCTTTAGTATTAAGAGCCAGTTTTAAAAGAAGTCTCTAAAATTGCACCAACCATCTTTCTTGCTAATATTTTTGCTTATGTATTTTTCATCTGTGTGTTTTTTCATTAAATTGTGTTTGCATGCATGAATCTCAGATACTTAGATTTCTAACTATCTGATCTGTGCATGCCAATGCTTGAGCATCTAAATCCAAAAATTTGGATGCAGAAATTATATGTGAAAACTTTGGAATGCAAAACTGCAGACCTGATTTTATTGATTGGGCTATATATGTCTTTGAAAATTTGGTTGTTCTTCGACTGATTCCTCATATCGATTCCAATTAGGTGTGTGCGTGCCATGTGCACAGTCATTGGAAAGTTTTTCCTTTAGTGGCACCCGTCAGGTCGGCTGCAGAGCCCTCTGGGGTGTCACCTCCATGGCACTCAATATATGACCCTGCCGACCTGGCGCCTCCTCATTTCCTTCTTACCACCAGTGACGGTCATTGGAACTGTGGCGACTTGCTTAACAAGTTCTCCTCTCATTCTTCTAGCTTTCAGTTCGTGTTAGTTTAGTGTTACTTGTATTTGTAGTTAGTTAGTGTTAGTAGTTTTAGCTGTTGGGTGTGGGGGTTTCCCCTCCACCCCAACTGCCTATCTCCCCTTGGGGACTTGGGGCATGTCTCGGTCCCAAGGGTTCAAATCCTGCAATAAGCCCATGCCAACGGGCGACCCCCACGACGCTTGTCTAAAGTGTCTGGGGGAGGCGCACCAGGCTGATAAGTGCAGGATTTGTAAAGGGTTTCACTCTAGAATGAAAAAGGAGTGGGACTTCCATTTAAAACATCTTCTTATAGAGGCGGCTCTCAGACTGCAATCCACCTCTGTGCAGCAAGACACGGCACCAAGTTCATCGGTGCGGAGCGCTCCGGCATCCGTGGTAGATGGACATAGGAAGGACATAGGGACCAACGGCAATGCAACCAAAGCCAACGGGAATTGTCTGGCACCGATCTCATTCCTTTGCGCCGCAGGAGCGGCACCAGAAGCAGGGTAGGAGTGGATCTCCGCCTTCGAGACCCAATCCCTCGGAGTCGGCCATTGGAGCGCATCCCAGGAAGGAGCACCCAACACCGTGATGTTTGGAACCGGCACCGTCGACTTCTGCACCGTAAAGGGGACCGTTGAGTCCAGTACCTTTGGATTCCCCAAGCCATATGGTGGAAGAGGTGGGGATGCCATCCACCCCAGACACCTTAGAGGCCATGAGGGATCTCAAAGCCATGACTGCACCGAGGTCCCTGGCTTTCCGGGACAAGCCCCCAGCGCTACTGAAAGTGGCACTGTCATGGGGCAAGCCGGCGATGTTGCATCTGCCTACACCCAGCAGATCACCAGTCCAGATAACACCAGGGGAATGTCACATCCATGCTGAAATTTAGGGAATTGTTGCCCTTGGAGTCCAGGGAGGAGTTTGGGGATATTGTTGAGGAGGGCAAAGAAGTAGCATGGACCTCTTTGCAGGCCTCTCTGGATGCTGCGGCACTGCACCCTTTCCTCAGGGATAGTCATGAGGAGGAGTTCATGGCTACAGGCATCTGGCTTATCCCCAGAGGTGCAGCAAACTCTGCAGGACCCGCCATTCGATGGGGCAGGCCTGTTTGCGGAGCAAACAGACTCCAGGCTGCGCAGCCTAAAAGACTACCGGGTGACAATGAAGTAATTGGGTATGCACACACCAGCAACCCAATGCAAACACTTCAGGCTGCAACAGCAACAACGCCCTTATCCTCCTTGACTGAGGTAGGATTTCTCTAGAAGGAGGAGCAGATTCTATTCCTGATACTTTCTAATCCCCAAGGCCAAGGGGGGTCTCAGACCCATTCTAGACCTGCGAGGACTCAACAAGTTCATGGTAAAGTTGAAGTTCCACATGCATACAATTATCCCTTCTCTGGATCTGGGAGACTGGTATGCCGCCCTTGACATGAAAGAGGCGGAAGCCTCCCCATCCTCCACCAGGGCCCAACTAAGCCATCATCGGGCTCCAAACAGGCCTTTTGAAGGTGTGCCCAAGGACGGTGCACCTGCCAGAACACCGGATCCTTCCCCTTGTTTCTTGAATCGTCTGTCCCACTTCTGCCATGCTTGGTCCCGAATAACATTGGACTGATGGGTTCTTCTTACTGTAGAAGTGGGATATTCTCTTCAATTCTGCTCCTCCCCTCCATCCCATCCCCCTTCCCCATCCCCCTTACGGGACCCTTCTCACGAGCAACTCCTTATTCAGGAGGTTCGGGCGCTCCTAGCCATAGGAGTAGTGGAGGAGGTTCCTCAGGGGCCAGGGATTCTATTCCTGATACTTTCTAATCCCCAAGGCCAAGGGGGGTCTCAGACCCATTCTAGACCTGCGAGGACTCAACAAGTTCATGATAAAGTTGAAGTTCCACATGCATACAATTATCCCTTCTCTGGATCTGGGAGACTGGTATGCCGCCCTTGACATGAAAGATGCGTACTTTCACATAGCTATTCGACCTGCACACAGACGATTCCTTCAGTTTGTGGTCGATCTCAAACATTATCCTTTCACGGTCCTTCCCTTCGGCCTGTCAACAGCTCTCCGAGTGTTCACCAAGTGCATGTCAGTTGTAGCAGTCTTCCTCCGAAGGAGGCAGGTGCAGGTATACCCCTACTTCAATGAGTGGCTGCTCAGGGGGCGCACCAGGGAACAGGTGGAGTCCCAAGTCCGATTAATCAGATCCACTTTCAAGAGACTGGGGCTCCTCCTCAACATGAGCATGTCAACCTTATCACCGACTCAAAAAATTGAGTTAATCGGGGCAGTGTTGGACTCAGTTCAGGCAAACCATGGCAGACATCATTTAAGGCCTCAGGCAGTACCCGACCACTGCAGCAAGGGGATGCCTGAGTCTCCTCGGCCACATGGCAGCCTGCACTTACGTGGTCCGGGACGCCAGACTGAGGCTCAGGCCACTCCAGGCATGGTTCACTTCGACCTATCGCCCGGGGTGCGACAGCCTGAGCTCTGGTCACGGTGCCAGAGCAAGTACTCGAGTCCCTCCAACTGTGACTTGACCCTCAGACAGTGTGTGAGAGTCCCTTCAGCAGCCCCCAGCCCCCCTTGTCCCTGGTAACGGATGCGTCAGCTCTGGGATGGGGCGTGCATTTGGGAGACCTCCAAACACAGGGCCTCTGGTCACAGGACGAGCTCTCTCTCATATCAATATCAAGGAGCTGAGGGCAGTGTGACTAGCATACCAAATCTTTCAGGCCCAACTACAAGGCCAGTGCATGGCAGTTATGACGGCAACACCACTGCCATGTTTTACATCAACAAGCAGGGTGGAGCCCGTTCTTCTCCCCTGTGGCGGGAAGCCCTCCAGCTATATGAGTTCTGCATAGCCCATTCCATTCACCTGGAAGCATTCTCTCTACCAGGAGTTCAGAACGCATTGGTGGACCACTTCAGCAGGTCTTTCCACAACCACGAGTGGTCCATCCAGCCAGATGTCATATACTTCCAAAGGTGGGGGTTTCCCCAGGTCAATCTGTTCGCCACCCAGAGCAATAGAAAGTGCCCAATGTTCTGCTCCTTCCAGAGACAGCCCAGACTCAATCACAGATGCATTCCTGCTACCCTGGGGAGGCTGCATGCTCTATGCCTTTCCCCTGTTCCCACTCGTGCACAGGGTCCTACTCAAGTTACGCAGGGATGGGGCGGAGATAATTCTGGTGGCAACAGCGTGGCCTCGACAACACTGGTACACCACGCTCCTGGAACTGTCGATGGTCACCCCGATCACATTGCCACTCCTCCCCCACCTGATCACTCAGGACTACGGTCATCTTCATCACCCTGACCTGCAGTCCCTCCACCTCACTGCCTGGAAGCTTCATGGCTGAACCCCATGGAGCTTCTGTGCTTGGAACAAGTTAGGGAGGTCTTACTCGGCAGCAGGAAGCCCACCACTAGGGCCTCATATCTGGCAAAGTGGAAAAGGTTTACTTGCTGGTGTGACCAGTGTAATACACCCCCACTTCAAACACCAATGCCTCTCATCTTAGAGTACCTTCTGCACCTGAAACAGCAAGGCCTGGCAGTGTCATCCATAAAGGTACATCTCGCTGCTATCTCAGCTTGGATGCTCCGTCTTCGCCAACCCTATGGTTGGCCGGTTTCTCAAGCGTCAGGAATGGCTACATTCCCAGATTAGACAGCCTGTTCCCATGTGGGACCTTAACCTGGTCCTCTCCAGACTGATGGGGGCCCCATTTGAACTGCTGGCGACTTGCTCCCTTCTCTATCTGTCGTGGAAGGTAGCCTTTCTGGTCACCATTACATCAGCAAGGAGGGTGTCTTGAGTTAAAGGCCCCTACCTCCGATCCACCCTATACAGTTTTCCACATGGATAAGGTGCAACTCCAACGTCACCCGACCTTTCTTACTGAAGTTGTGTCGCACTTCCACACTAGTCAGGACATTTTCCTGCCTGTTTTTTATCCTAAGCCTCATACCAGTGGCTGTGAGCAGAGTCTGCACTCCCTGGATGTTCGGCCGGCACTAGCTTCTACATCGATTGCACTAAGCCGTTCAGGAAGTCAAACCAGTTGTCCGTAGTGGTGGCAGACCGGATGAAAGGTCTCCCAGTTTCATCTCAAAGAATATCTTGCTGGATCACGTCCTGCATCCATATGTGCTACGAGCCGGCACTTAAAGCACAGGCCTCACTGGAGGCGTTCCTGGCCCAAGTCCCTGATACAAGAAATCTGCAGGACAGCAACTTGGTCCTCGGTGCATATGTTCATCTCTCATTATGTCACCATTCAGCATGCCAGAGATGATGCAGCTTTCGGCAGAGCAGTGCTCCAATCAGCGATTCTATAACTCTGACCCCACCACCTAGGTATGGCTTGGGAGTCACCTAATTGGAAACGCTGGTCTCCCCCGTGAAATCTGTATAGTATGGGGCAGAGGTCGGCAACCTTTGGCACCCAGCCCATCAGGGTAAAGCCGTGGACAGGACAGTTTGTTTATCTGGAGCATCCGCAGGCACTGAGCCCCTCAGCTCCCACTGGCTGCGGTTCGCCGTTCCCAGCCAATGGGAACTGTGGGAAGCGGCGACTAGCATGTCCCTCGGCCAGTGCTGCTTCCCGCAGCTCTCATTGGCCCTGAACGGCGAACCATGGCCAGTAGGAGCTGCGGGGCTCCGTGCCTGCGAACACTCCAAATAAACCTTTATCCTGATGGGCCAGGTGCCAAAGGTTGCCAACCCCTGGTATAGGGTAAAAGCACACAAAAGACCAGATTTCACGGTCTGTGACATGTTTTTCATGGCAGTGAATTTGTTAGGGCCCATCTATAAAACTGTCTTTAAAGAACGTTTTGTGTGTTGCAAACAGATATTAATCTGGTTATTGATATGCCCTTTAAAAACTGAATGTATGTACACTGATCTGCAAATTAGCATCTAATTTTATTCACATCACATCTGTTTTGAGTTAGGTTTGGAAATTCTCATCAAGTTATACAGCAGTATATTATTAAATGCATAGAAAACTTACAGCTCATTAACTAAATTTTTAGGTATGTCAAGTAGTTGCCCAGTTGCTTAATTTAAACTTAATCTATTTATAAATTGTCTTCTTAAATCTTCAGGGTAAAGATGATGTTTATGATCGTATGCTTCTAGACTACTTCTTTTCGTATCATCAGTTCATTCATCTATTATGTCGAGTTGCAATCAACTGTGAAAAGTTTACCGAAACTTTAGTTAAGATGAGTAAGTATGGCAGTTAAACAGTAAATCCTACCTAAACAGACTTCCTTAGTCATTGAGATGTTTTGTAGTGGCAATTATGCGAAACTATGTACTTACTTTTTAAAATATAATTCAGTATATTGATAGTCAATTGGATTTAGGCTCCAAAATGCTTAAATCCCTTTTGAAAATCAGATTTAGGCTCCTGAATCAGTTCTGTATTGCAGAGCTGAGCACAGCAATACCTAAATACCTTTACAAATCTAGACCTTAATCCTCAGCCTTGCTGAGACTGCTAACAAGTGTGCCAATTAGTGCCAACTCTGACAGTGGTTTCTGGGATGTGGACGCCTCATCTGTGTAGTAGTAGCTGAATTGAGACCACCAATTCATTTTACATAAGCAACCAAAGAGCCATCAGAGGGCACCAACTCTGTCACTATAGACCTGGGCCTGATTCTAGTTAGTGAGTTACGGCCTGACCACACTATAACTTTTAGCTGAGTTTGAACTCATCTAGTGAAAATGGTTTTTACCTCCACACATGGCAGCTGTGTTTCACCCTTGCCAGAGGCCTAGAGTAGTCTTTCTATAAAAATTCCAGGACACTAATTTTTTTACTCTGCCTGTCTAACGAGTTCAGCAGTCCTTCTTCATCCGAGCTCTCTCTGTGTAGGACATCCTAAAGTGAATTGCCACACATACGAGTGGTGCTCTGTGTGTGCATCTTCTGGAATAACTACTCAGATTTTCTCACAATACAATATAGTTAGGTAGCATGATAGGTGTAGATACACAAACATGGTTATGTTGTCAGGAGAGTTTCTTTGTAACTGATAAGAGCTATCTTTCTGACTAGTTACAAAATTATGGAGGTAGTGTGGATTGGCTTTTACAGGTAGGAATTAATTAAGCCATTGAGTCACCCACTCATTCTTTGTTCAAGCCATGAACCACACAGCAAAATTACTATTTAGTGTGGGATTTTTCTGCTGAAGTGTTTATCAAGAATGTGTAACCTTTGCTATTGATCACTGTGTTACCTAGCCAATGTTTCATTAAGTGTATGTAGATAAAGTTGTGGCTTGAGGTGAAGATGAAGCTTAAGAAATTTCAAATCTGTTTGTTGTGCTCATGCTGCTTTGTTTCTCAAAAAATAAGAAAACTGATAAATTGTTCCAGCTAAAGAATTAAAAGAAAACAACACTGAGATCAGATGCTACATTTTAGACTCAGCAGGTAAAAATGTAGAACAAAGTCCTGTTCTGTTGACTAACTGTACTATAAAAACCATTCTAGATGCTAGACCTTTGTGGTCATATGTAATTGGTTTAGGATATAGTCCTCTGAATTTGTTTGGTGCTTCAAAACTATTCAGGTCAAAAAATAAATATATCCTACAAAGATCAGTTTTAGGTAGTTCTTTATGTCATCAGTTTTGTTTTCTCTTAACATTTCAGGTGTCCTCGTTGCTTATGAAGGTTTACCACTTCATCTTGCATTGTTTCCCAAACTTTGGACTGAGCTGTGCCAGACTCAGGTAAAATTTAAATGGGTTTGAGAACTAACTGAACAAGAATATTTACAAGATGTGACAACTGTAAATGTTTTAAAGCTAGTTACTTTTTAAACAGCAATTCATAAGACTAATTACTAATTAAATTCAGTACACTTTAAATGTATTGGGTGTTGTTAATTTGTTCACAACTTTAACATTTTTAAAATTAAATGTTAACAATTAGTAACACCTTGTGTTTATATTGTGACTTTTATCCTGAGGGATCTTTAATAAAAAAAAAAAAAAAAAGCTAACTGATATGCAGATATGTATAGCCCTGATCCTGCAAACACTTTTGTATGCTACTAACTTTACACACATGCATAAATATTAGTAGGCTTGGAGCTTGTGCTTGTCGATAGAGATTGCTTCGCCCACCATTGAAATCCAGCCTCTTCAGAGTTGTAGTATACCCAAATATCACAACGAAGAGTGCAATATATATATAAAAGATCAATAAATCTAATCTGTAGATCTAGAATAGAATTTTTTAATAGCATATAACCATTTCACCCAACAGTTTAGGATAGGGAGTGAAGAATACCATACCCAGTTGAAAGTGCAGGAGGAATTTAGGTAATTAGAATATACTTACCTAAGTTAGAATTTGTCCAGGACACCCATCAGCACTCCTGCGCTTATGTGAAAACAACTACAGACTTTTTTCAAATAAAGTTTAAAAAAATTAAATTACCCTAGATTACTTGTCAAGTTGCAGGCTTGAAGAGATGTATATAACCCAAGTTCTAAAATCATGAAGATACGCAGTTTTTAGTGGAAATGCTGACACAGCGGTAACACTACTGACACAATGGCTGCATATTCCCACTTGGGGGATATGGCACCTCTGGCGTTCAGCTGCAGAATTTTTCTAGTGAGCACTATGTTTTGGGGCTGCTTGCTCCTTCCCCTCCCTTGCAAAGGATGCCAGGGGTATAAAGGAGCGAGTGGCCCAACCTGTTGCTTTTTCTTTCAGTGAGCTCAAATCACGCCCAGTGTCCTCAGTGCTTTTCTTGACCATTTCTCTTTTGATTTTGCCTTTTGGGGCTATTTTCTTTCTAGTTAGATTAACAGTTAGTTAGCAGAGTCTTTCTTCAGTCCGAAAAATAAAGAAACGGTACAGCAACGCTATACGGCAAACTGCTATCTGTAAGGTGGCATTGGCATTATATCAACCCTTTTCATGCAACAAAATCCAGCTCTGTTATATCACTCCAATTAATCACAAGTATCCACAAGATACTTTGCTTTTAAAACAACATTAAAAAAATTGAGAACGCTGCTAACCTGTCCTAACTGTCTCAGACATCAAATCATTCATGCAAAAATGTCTGTATCTAGACTTTGGTCTACAGACAGGATCCTTATCAGTATAACTGGTGATACCTTTTCTCCAGGCCTTTGTATGGCCTCCATAAGATTAATTACAAAGGGAAACATACCTTATTGATGCTACTTACAGCTGGGCCATTCGAGATGCAGACGGTAAAGATAACACGTTCATCACGAGATTCCTTCCTTTCTTACTATGGACAGGGATATTTCCAGATGGAGTAAGATGGTCATCTTGTTCTCAACCCTTTTATAGAATATGGTCACTGTTGGAAATTAAAGCTTCTACTTTAGGGTTCTGGAGTTGAAAACAGTTTGTCTAATCTGTAAGACTTTCTCCCATTGATCAAGACCAGAAACTCATCTGCCAAGAGTACCAATGTCTGTCTCAGGTCTCCACCAGGTATTATATAAAGGGAAAGTCCAGACTAGGCCTGTTCATTACCAAGCCCAACACCCCTTATCTCAAGCTCTACTTCAGGGTCAGACAAAAGCCAGTGTCACTGGCAAAATCTGTTTCTTAAATGGAATCAGAAATTCCACTACATATTCCCTCTAGTTCCAGTGGTTCAGGAGATCTGTCTGCAGATCAGATGAGACTCAGCCAAGATGTTGCAATAACTGTAATAGAATCTTGGCAGTTTGGTTCAAGTGTCCTGTGTCTGATGTTAGCACCACTTTCCAGATTACTAGATCTTTGTGTTTAGGTTGGATTAAGACTCTCCACCTGATCCTGAATTGTCCAGGGTTGGTACCCTGACTTCTAGATTTTTGAACAATCCAGGACCATGTTACGAATAGCAGGGGTTCTGATTTCAGCTTCCTTCAGATGCCTGGGACAGTGGGCCTCCCTCACTTTGTAATACCCTAGTTTATTGAAGCATTTCTCCATGGACCAGTAGGGTTGCTTACTGCTTTGCCTTCATGACTGCACTAAGGAATCTGGATTTCTTTATTGTTGTGTTGTGAGTATTACAGTGGGTGGTGTTCATTCCGGGGTTATTCCCTGTAGTGTATGAATTTCTTTTCAATTGGAATTGGAGTTTTCTTTCTCAAAGCTCTCTGGATCTCTGGTCTTCTATTTGTCAGATTATCATCTGTACCACACAGTGTAGAAGAGGAACTTCTCATATCCATAGCTACTTCCTGGACTTCGTTAGATACATACCAAATGGCCAGTTCTCTATAAACAGGAGTCCATATGAGAAGTGTGACATGGTTAGTGCCCTCAATCCCCATTTGGAGTCTTAAATCATCTCCATTTCCATCTAAAACAGACCACTAACTTGTCTGTTTCCTCAGTTCTCTTTTACACCCTCGTTAAGACTTGTCAGCTGTTCATTCACCTGCATATATCAAAAGATATCCGATGAACCCAAAGGCAGCACCTGTTGCTGGCCTTTTTCACAGCATTTCCAAGCTGTTGCTTGTAGCTCTATATGTGTCTCATGACCTCACAGAGGCCTCATGGGAGAGTGGATTGGTAGCCAGCATATTCTCTTGACCTGCCATCTAGAGCTGATGCTCGTTTTGGTAGTTACCACCCTCCTTGTTCACCTTGAATTTCCTAAGAGTTGTACTCTTTGCTAATCTCTCATGAGCGGGACTATGCAGAGGCCACTCGAAGTAGAAAGGGGGGTTACTTACAAGTAACTGTTCTTCCGGAATGTAGCCTTTGCATAGTCACACCTTCTGCCCACCTTCCCCACTTCTTCAGAGTCTCAGGTAGTGAATTCCTAAATTAGGGAACAGACTGAAGGATAGTTGGGGCTACTCCAATCCTCTGGGCGGGGAGATGGAGGAACTAGTGGCTCCAACTAGTGCTCGATAGTAATATTCCACAGCTCAATGCCAGAGGCACCATATCACACAAATGTGAATATGCAGAGTCCATGCTCTTCAGGAACAACAATTACTGGTGAGTAACCCCTCTTTACTATAGTTCATGAACATAAAAACTGTTAAGTTACATTTCTATCATTATTCATGGCTGAGACCTCCCGAGATCTGGCTCCTGTCCCCTCTTGCAGCAGATCTCTACCAGTGCCACTGCCGGAGGGCCCTTTATACCCACAGAAGAGGGGGCAGTAGTTGCTTTGGAGACCAGGGGAGCTGGATCTCACTAAATACACACTACTCCTGACAAACTTCCATCCTCACATAAAATGAGGTGAATCAAAGAACGCAGATTAATTTCAGGGTGGTAGCCATGTTAGACAGCATTAAATTAGGCTTGAATAAAGACTGGGAGTGGATGGTTCATTACATAAAGTAAAACTGTTTTCCCATGCTAATTTTTTCCCCTTACTGTTACTCACACCTTCTTGTCAACGGTTGGAAATGGGCCATCCTGATTATCACTACAAAAGTTTTTTTTCTTCTGCTGATAATAGCTCACCTTAATTAATTACCCTCATTACAGTTGGTATGGCAACACCCATTTTTTCATGTTCTCTGTGTATATGTATTTTCCTAGTGTATCTTCCACTGCATGCATCCGATGAAGTAGGTTTTAGCCCACGAAAGCTTATGCTCAAATAAATTTGTTAGTCTCTAAGGTGCCACAAGTACTCCTTGTTCTTTTTGCAAATTAATTTCTTTTTGTCCTTAGTAGTAGTTTATTTTCATTAATGACAGGCAAACATTTTCAGTATGAATTAATTGGATTAGTAGACCCAGTTAGTTAGTTTTCATGACAATTAATGTTGCAGGCATTATTCCAGATGGTGCCTATTCTTTCATTTACCCTTAATAGATAATTATGTACAATGCTCTCACTAGTGTCATAATTTCAGTGCTAATTTTGCAGCATTAAATTGCAAAGTATTTTTCTCTCCTCTTTAGTCTGCTATGTCAAAGAACTGTATTAAACTCCTGTGTGAAGATCCAGTTTTTGCAGAATATATTAAATGTATTCTAATGGATGAAAGAACCTTTCTTAACAACAATATTGTGTACACATTCTTGACGCACTTTCTTCTAAAGGTATGTGGTATTTTAAGTGTTCATATTTAATGGAAATGCAGTTGTTATACATCACATTAGTTTAGGATATTACTTTGCACAATTCAAGTCTTCAGAGCTTTGAAATAAATGTGTTCTCTTACAGGTCCAGGGGCAGGTGTTTTCTGAAGCAAACTGTGCCAATTTAATCAATACTCTGGTTACAAATCTAATAAATCAATATCAAAGCCTAGAATCCGATTTCAGCAGCCATCGAGTTGAAATTTCCAAAGCAAGCTCTACCTTAAATGGGGTAAGATTTTTCAAAGCCATTAAAATAATAAAACCTTTTAAAAACAAGTTTCCTTTCTATGGCAGAGTTTCAGTAGATTGTATCCAGAGTGAGGATTTGCCTTAGAGAGTGGACATATTGATTGAAACTATATGCATAGGCAGGGTCCTCTTTGCCAACTGGTCAGAGACAGCTGGAGGTGTCCATCAGGTTGAACCCTGGATAAGGGGGCTGCTCACCAACTCCCTGCTAGAAATCTCTGCTCTGTTAAGGAGATAGGCAGATAGCTCTGGAATGCCATTCTGATCTCTTCAAAATTCTTCTATCAGTCTTTTTTAGCTCTCTGCTACCTACTTTTTCACTTTCTGTTTCCCCTTGTTCTCTTTCTCTGCATCATATGGGTAGGCTGCTGTCACTCCAGCCCCAGGCACCTCCTTGCTGTGAGTGGAGTCAAGATCTGATAAAAGTCATTCCTGAGTCCCACCTGTGATTATATGGAAAAAGAGTTTACCATCTCTGCCTCCACCCAACACCGCTGATTATTTCTCTGAAACAGACATTAGATCATCCCAAAGATTGAAAAATGTAGGAAAACATTAAAGAAGCTTAGGAAGCGCCTGTTCTATTCTTATTTCACTTTGCATATTTCATCAACCATAAAAGGTAAACTCTCCAAATCTTGTTCCAAGAATTCCAGGGCTGTTTTCCTTGGGCCACTTTCTCACAATAAAACAAATTTTTCTTCAAGTGATTCCACATTTCCATTCCACTGTAGGTGTGTGCATGCCTTGTGCACAGTTGTCAAAGATTTTTCCCTTAGCGGTACCTGTCAGTGCAGTATGAATTCCCTCTGGTACCTCTTACCACTGCACACAGATATAAAGGGCCGCACTGACCCCAACACCTCTCAGTTCCTTCCTACTGTCAGTGATGATGGTTGTTGGAGCTGCGATCTTTGTTTCTTCATATCTTTCCTCCCTCGGTGTATGTAGTACCTGTAATATTAGTTTTAGTCTTATATAGTAATTCTGTAAATAGTATAAGTTTACAATGTCTTTTTAGTGTGGGGTTACCAGTCCCTGACTGGGTACCGGGATTGATACCAAACTGATGCCCCATTCTCCTGGCTTCAAGGCCTTTCATTCATGTAACGTGTCTATGCCAGTGAGTGATCCTCCTTCCAGCTGCCTTAAGTGTCTGAGAGAGGTGCGTGTGAGTGACAAATATCACATTTGTTCAAACATCATTCGAAAAAGGATAAGGCTGCCAGACTCAAGTACCTGCTCGTGGATTCTGCACTTCATCCACCATCAGAACCCACCCGCTCTGAGTGGGTACCAAGCACGTCCATGTCTATCAGGAGTTCTCCTCCTGTTCTTACGAAGTCATCAACCAGATTTGTATTGCCGGTGCCTAAGAAAAGATTGCATATGTCTCCGAGGGATTCAGTACCAGAACCTTCCAACAGGAAAGCGCCAAGTGTTCACAAGAACTCATAGGGGTGCCCTAAAAAATCACACCCCCAGGAGCAGTCTGTGAGCCAGCAGGGATTGCTGACTTTGGAACCCAGGAAGAGTCCATTTAGACCAGTCCCTGAAGCATCAACGCACCTCTCGGTCCTGCAGGCTCAAGAACCCCTTCTGGTGCCGTTGGCACCCGAGGCATTTAAGGCAGCCAGGGAGTTATTCAGCTTGTTGGTACCGGCTTCTCCCATGATTCAAGAGCCTCACAAGGAACCAACTTTGGAACCACATGCTCTTGCGGTCCCGACTCAAGCCCCAGAGCATCACTTGGTACTGGTCACTTCTATGCTCACGGTTCCTCTCCGTAGGATTACATCTAGAGGCAAGCCAGCGATGATTTCATTGGTTCCCCCTTTTCCAGACTCACAGCCCCACTCCCTGATACTGATGAGTTCATCTCCCCCATAGTTGGAGGAAATGGACTCCTCATTGGACTCAGAAGTCAGATCTATTGTGTCCCGATGTAAGTTTGCCCAACAGCTCCAGTGGAGTGTCTGTCCACCTCAGCATTTTAGGAGTCAGTGGCCTTCTCAGAACTGCATCCCACCTCCATACTATTGGCCCTTCTGCCTTCACAGTTCAGAACTGCCTCAAAGTTCTAGGACATGTGGTGGTACTTATGTGGTACAGCTACAGACTGCACTTCAAGCATTTGCAAGGTTGGATGGCCTCTATGTATTCAATGGCCCATCGTCATATAGACATGGTGGTTCAGGTACCCCTTCAGTTCTTATCCTTTCTGAACTGGTAGATAAAACCTAGGAATGTTTGGAAGGGGGTTCCCTTTGCCCCTACACAGCCTATTCTCACCCTAGTTACAGATGCATTGGATCTAGGTTGATATCTTAGATCACCTTTAGACTCCGTGCCTTTGGTCTTTCCCCCCTCATCTATACAGCATCTTAAAAAATTCTTAATATTCCTTTCTTGTTACATAACTTCCATTCAGAAAAGTCTCACCCATCTATTGAATATTTAGTAATGAATAAAAAATTCTGTTTCCACTGTTCTAAGTGAAATTGGTTCTACAAGAAAAAGGAATTATTCCTTTTTCTTCATTTTACTTGTTCTTCATTGATACAAAAAGTCAGCACCATCGAAAAGAGATCAGTGACATACTTTAATTAACACTGGTCTAGACCCAGTATTAGTAACTTAACCAGTGGGATTTGCTAAAGTTTACGTAACAGAATAATGTAGACAGTCCAATGTATATTGTGATATCTTACAGTGCCCCCAGCGACAGGCTCTTTTGGGTTTAGGAGCCCACACTTAATGAATGGTCTGGAGACTAAAAGTGGAACAACCTTTTCAGCATTCTCAACATGCAGAGCGCACTGTTCACACAGGAAATCAGTGCACATGCAAAATCCTCTACTCCCAGAGCTTAGATACCAGCAGTGGTATGAAATAGCTGGGGGTTGACAGAAACACTCAAGTAATTCTACATTTTGTTAATTCTCCGTATTCAGTGCCACTTCTACAGGACACAAAATTTCCTAAACTATTGCTGGGTTTTCCACGGTCAGGTTGGCAACCATAGTGTGTTTTGTTTTGTTGTTCAGAATTAGTGTAAAACACATTGGAATTAAGCATTAAGAAATCCTAACCAAGGGGGCTAATTCTGTAGTGTACAACTTAATATTGTCAACTTTTTCACAGTAGGTCTTTGTCTACGTTAAGGACATTGCTAATACTAGTGGGAAAGTTTTGAGAAATTTCGATAGTGTAAACAAAGTTTAGGAATCTATTCTGTTGGAAGCAGAAAAGGGTTCAGAACATCTGGTATCTGTGTATCTCTACTTATTACACAAATCAACCTATTTCAATTGTAGATAGTGTGTGTGTAGGATTAATGTAAATATAAAGTTTGAAGTATTTTAGTAATCGTGTTTGTTTATGGTGTTTCTAGGACCTTCGAGCACTTGCTTTGTTGCTTTCAGTGCACACCCCTAAGCAGCTGAATTCGGCCCTGATTCCAACTTTGCAAGATCTGCTAAACAAATGCAGGGCTTGTCAACAACAAAGGAACTCATTACAAGAGCAAGAAGCCAAAGAAAGAAAAACTAAAGGTGTGCCTTTTATAACCTTGTTGTAATCTTCAACTCCCTCTCCTTTACCTCGCATATCCACGCTGTTGCTATATCCTGCCAGTTCTTCCTCCTTATATCTCCAGCTCAGGCTGTACCACCAAGATTCTGGTCCATACCATGGAAATCTCCCAGTTAGACTAGAGCAACCACCACCTCTCTGGTTTACCAGACTCCTGCCTTGCACCCCTCTGGATAATCCAAAATACTTCTGCTAAAATAATTTTTCTTGCCCATTGCTCTTACTATATCACCCCCGTCACTGGTTCACATTTGCAGCATGAAATTAAAATCTTGTCCTCACTTTCAAAGCTCCTCATATTACTTCTCTCGTTTCATCCCCTACCACTCCCGTCCCCCATACTCTGCTATGCCAGCTCCACTGGCCTTGAGACTGTTTTTGTATCTTTCTCCCGTATCATCCCTATGTCTAAAATAACCTGCTAACTATGGAACCTACCTCCCCTTTTAAAATATTCTAACACCCACTTCCTTGGACTAGCCTTCTAGTGCTGACTCCACTCCCGTGCCATAAAAAGAAGAGAAAAAAGCACAATCCTAATTTTGACGAATTTGCATACTGAAATGAGATAAACTAATAGGAACTGACACTGTATGTGTGTGATGCAATAAATAACCTCATGAGGCTATAGTATGTAAATCTCACCTATCGGTTTCCTTTGTGTGATGCTTCTCACTCCCATTTCTCCCTGTTGTCATGTGTAAACTAGTTTGTAAACTTCTCAGGTAAGGGACCTGTTTTTTTTTCTGTACAGTATCATCCAAACTAATAATGCTGTACACATAACATTATGCATTGTCAATCCAGAACACACGGGGTGAAATCCTGGTTGCATAGAAATCAAAAGGCGTTTTACCATTGACCTCAGTGGGACCAGGATTACTTCCTTGGACCAGAACAATTACACTTAGTGTGGAGAGGAAAACCTTTTACAAATCTGAGCATATTAAAGAGAGGTTATGTAATGAAATCTATTTAAACAAACAAAAAAATATTATTTATTATCATTATATCATTATTATCATTATTTATTATTTGTATTGTGGTAGAGCTTAGTCATGGACCAGGACCCCATGACTCTAGGTGATGTACAAACACAGAACAAAAAAGACAGTCCTTGCTGTAAAGATCTTACGTTACCCGCTTAACACTGGAGCTTCAGATTTGCTGATTCCAATCCCTAATGCAACACACAAGAATCTAAGGAAGTGAAATTTTAAGCAGGCAGTTAGTTAATGAATCTCTCCAATCTGATGAGCCTCTGAGGAGATCTCTAGTGAGCGCTGTTTGCCTACATACAGAAGAGTTTTTGAAAGTGAAAAACATTAAATAAAAGACCTCGAGACTTGAATGTAAATATAAAACAAATCTGATAAATGTACTTCATTGCAAACTGTATGTTGGTTTTACAGATGATGAAGGAGCTACTCCTGTAAAAAGAAGACGGGTTAGCAGCGATGAGGAGCATACTGTAGACAGCTGCATCAGTGATATGAAAACTGAACCAAGGGAGGCATTGACTCCAACAAGCACTTCAGATAATGAGACAAGAGACTCTTCTATCATTGATCCTGGCACTGAACAAGATCCTCCTTCCCCTGAAAATAGTTCTGTTAAAGAATATAGAATGGAAGTTCCATCTTCCTTTTCAGAAGACATGATGTTAACTACCAGGTCACAACACACAGAAGAGCAGTCAGGCAATGGTAAATTTGAAGAGTGCAAGGAATTTAAAGATCTGCAGAGTTCCAAGGAACCCAGTGCAGTTGAGGATGACTCAGAGTTCCCCTCCACATCAATTTCAGCAGTTTTATCTGACCTAGCAGATCTAAGAGGCTGCGATGGTCAAGCCTTACCATCCCAGGACCCTGAAAATAGTTTACCAATCAGTTGTGGCCATTCCAGAGGACTTTTTAGTCACATGCAGCAGCATGACATTTTAGACATCCTGTGTAGGACCATTGAGTCTACGATTCATGTGGTCACAAGGATATCTGGCAAAGGAAACCAAGCTGCTTCTTGACATTAGATGGAGCATGTCTGCTTTTAAGTCTTTTTTTTTTTTCCCCCTCCCCCAAAAATGCTGTTTGTATAAGTTTTGCTTATTTCTGTTTTGTGCTTCAGTTTGTCCAGTGCTCTCTGCTTGAATGGCAAGATAGATTTATATGCTTAATTCTTGGTCAGGCAGAACTCCAGATTAAAACATTTTTTGCATCTACCGTACTTTTCTTAAAGGGCAATCAGATAATGGATATGTTTTATGTAATTAAGAGTTCACTGTAGTGGCTTTCATTTAATATGGCTGTATGGGAGAACAGGGCCTCCTTGCCCTGTATGATGTAATTTAAACTTATGGCATTTTTACTGTGTATAATATGGTGTCCTCTGTGCCAGTTTTGTACCTTATAATAGAGGCAGATTGCCTCAGATCGCTGTGGTTCTTATTATCAAAATTAAGTTTACTTGTATACTAAACAACCACAAGAAATTTGATTCTGTAAAGAATCCTCTTTAGCTGTGGCCTGGCAGTATCTATATGGTGCTTTATTTAACAGAATACCTGTGGAGGAAATAAAGCACACTTGATGTAAAATTAATTGTTTTATTTTTATTGACATGATCAATCGCTATTCTGTGCACTTCATTAAACTGATTGTGATGACTTTTCATTTGTTTACATATGTTGCTTCAGTCTTCAGATTTCTAACCAAAGACAACTTGAGAACTGTGAAATAGATGCAGAATAAGAAACGCTTCTCAAATACATTCTAAGCTGTGTAAATCTCTGTTCTTTCCCATTCGTTTTGTCTACTTTGCATTAACTTTACAATTGGACAGTTAAGTAAAATGAACCTCATTCCAACAATTTAAAAATACAAAGAATCCAACTGAATCTTTTACCACTTTCCTAAGTATTGACCTGTCAGCTAGGACGTGAGCTTTTGCTCCATTCTGGCCTCCTCTTCTCCCCCTCTTGCCATTTTCAGTCCCTCTTTCTGCTACCCAGTGTCTCCCACAATTCTGATATGAATGGGCTATTCCTCTCCTGTCCAAAGTTTCCATAAACTGCAGCACAGCCTATGCTAGCCACATCCCGTTTTCCTGCTTGGTGCTAGATCTTCTGTCTCCGTGACAGCAGTCAAATGGTGGTTTGCTTCGCTCCCATCCTTTTCTTGTAGATTCATTGTTTTGAGTGGTTAAATTGTTTGTTTTCAAGCCTCACTGTAGCAGGGCCGACTCCAGGGTTTCTGCTGCCCCAAGCAGCCAAAAAAAAAAAAAAAAAAGCCGCAATCATGATCTGCGGCGGCAATTCGGCGGAAGGTCCTTTGCTCCGAGCAGGAGGGACCCTCCGCCGAATTGCCGCCGAATAGCTGGACGTGCCGCCCCTCTCCCGAGCGGCCGCCCCAAGCACCTGCTTGGTAAGCTGGTGCCTGGAGCCGGCCCTGCACTGTAGCACCTCCCTGCCAAGCTCATCTGCTCCCTTTCAAGGCATGACACAGCAGCTATGCAAGTACCAGCATCTGGGAGCATGGTGATCATAGCCACCTGTCACCTCTGCTGCATGCATCCCACTGAGCTCCTCTGCCCCCTGTCAGGCCTGGCAGAGCAGCCATGCAAGCACCAGGCAGCCAGCCAGCTGACCCTATCTCTGCAAGGGCACAGGGCTCTAAGTCAGACAGGCAGGTTGGGACCTCTATCCCCCACCCCCCAAGTAGCTGCGACTCCACTGCAGAAAAACCCAACCAGGGGAGAGAGAGCAGAACAGGGAGAGGCTCTGAGGATGAGGAGGACTTTATCCAGACAACTGGGGTAAGTCCTGCGACAACAAAGAACCATAAAGAAGAGACCCTTTCTGGGCTACTGGTCCCCTCCCACAAGTCTGAAAGTGGGTCCTAGAATCCCTGGGGAGAGAAGCAGGGCTCCTACCCAGCTCCCCTTCCTCGGACTGTGAATCGGGGGATTATACTATATACTAGTACTATGGTACTATAGGGTAAATACCGCAAACCCCAGAGACTCTGGGTCCCAAAAAAGCAAAAGGCTGGCTCAATGTTAAAGCTTTGTGCACTTCAGGGAGCCTGTGACCAAAACAGAGGCATTTGAGGATTCCACTCACCATAAAACTGCACCTTCGTGGGATTACAAAGGGGTAAGTGAGAAATCCTTCCCATTTTCAGAATGATCCTGATTTCCTGATCAAAGCTCCAAGTGGTACTAGACTGCGCCTACAGCACTTGGGTGCTAGCCAGCCTGGGGTAGCAGGCAGGCAGCCTTTCAGGCTCGCAGGGACAGCTAACAAGACATTTTCACATTGTGTATATGTGTCAGTACCCCTCCTCTGGTGTGTGGTCCCCAGACCAGGATGAATAATATACTACGTCCCCCCTGTAAATGGTCAGGGGAAGAAGTACCACACATACAAAACAAACAAACAAAAACCCACACCAGCAACAACCTACAAGACTTTTCAAAGACAGGATATCAGTCAGTGGCCTGCAAGGAACTTATTTAATGTCAATACAATATCTCTCCTTGTGAGCATTATTGTGATGCATGTTTTCCATTGTTGCTTCTTTTGAGGTTATCATAAGAGCCAAATGAGGATACCTGATTAAACCACAATACGGTTTGGGAGTCTAAGATTGGCGCAGCAGTATCTTCACCAGTGAAAGACAAGGTCACACCTTCAGAAGGGGACTTCCTTCCAAAAGACCCTACAGTGATGACTGTATCATTGCACCGAATATTCTTCATAGTGATATTAGACAAATATAATTATATCATAATTATGACGCATTTTATGTAAGATAAGCATGTGAGGTGTCATTGGAAAGGTTATGGTTTGCTGAATATGATTATCCTATTTGTATGCATGAATCATTTTTGTATCCAATGTTATGAATATTGACTATATATCTATTTCACATGTAGCTATTCCTGGGCAACACCCACTAGGCAAAACGTTCTCAGTCTAGATGACTGGCTGGGAAGGGCCCATTCAGATTAATGAGCCATTAGGAAGAAACAAGAGGCATTAGAAGAAGCTTATCTCCCACCTGGTGAGCCTTTCTGTGGCTCCAAACAGCCAGTTGGGGGGGAGGGGCTGCTGTCTCTCTACAGGGACATGTGACCAGGTCACCTGGTGCTGGACTCCATCTTGGGATGTCAGTATTTTTGCACTGACTGGCATGGGAACCAGGCTTTGAAACAAAGGGTTCCCGCCATATGCCAAAGCTATATAAGGTAGGAGAGTGACATCAACTGGGTTCTTCACTGGCTCCCCACCCAAGAAGACTCCTGGAAACACCTGAGGAACAAAGTCTGAACTAGAGGAAGTGCTGGACCCAGGCGAAAGGGATTTTTAGCCTGTGAATGGAACACCTGGGGATTCCAAGCTTTAAACAAGTGCAGTTTGCCCCATAAGAATCTGCAGTCTGCTTGTATCATCACTTAGGGTGAGAATCTGCTATTCATATCCAATCTATTTAGCATATTAAGCTTAGTTTGCGTTTTTGTTTATTTGCTAGGTAATCTGTTTTGATCGGTTTGCCATCACTTATAATCACTTAAAATCTGTCTTTTGTAGTAAATAAACTTATTTTTGCTCTATCTAAACCCATGTGTGGGAATCATAACTCAGGGCAAAAGGCTGTAGCATATTCCTCTCCACGTTGAGGGAAGGGGCAAATTTTATGAGCTTACGCTGTACAGTTCCCTGTGCAGCGCAAGAGGTTATAATTTTGGGTTTACATTCCAGAGGAAGTGCCTGCCTGAGGAGTTGGGAGGTTGCCTTAGCTGGAGCCTTCCCATGCAGGCGCTGGTCAGAGAGCCTGACTGCATGTAATTGCAGCTGGATGTGTTCCTAACTATATATGCTGGTGAAAGTGCAGGCTAGAAAGGGCCTTGCAGCTTGTCAGAGCAGTATAGTGTAAAAGGGACCTCAGGCTGGCTAGTGGGTTAGGGGGCTCAGTGGTACCCCAGTTTCAGGTGGCACCTGGGGGGGGGGGCAGAACCAATCACAATGACACACAGCACACTGAGGCTATCGCTGTTCAGACCGAAGTTTTTTCATATATTTAAAAAGGAAAGCCTACTTCATGGTAAACAAGCAGCTCATTTTCTAGGGGTATAATCCTTGCTTGGAGTGAGACAATTTGGATCCTGCCTTGGTCAAACCCTTGATGTGATTTGTGATGAGCAATGGATGCTAACTTGGTGTGGAAAAGAGCCTTCAGCCTAGCACTGTAGTACTCCATATCAGCGCTAAGTAGTGTACTGTTAATAGTATCCTTGGGCTCGTTGGCAAAACTCTCAGGTATCCAGATTTCTCAGAGCAATCAGACTGGCCAGACTAACAGACCGATCTTCCCTAAGTGGGACCTACCACTGGTGCTGAACGCTCTAACCATCCATTCCACTGAGAGTCTGACTTCCTTCATTCTGCCCATGGTCACAGCACCCAACTGAACACTAGCGGCACACCCTGAATATCGGAAAAGCACTTGTATCAAGCATACAGAACAAACAAGGAGTTCTGCTCTCTGTTCATTTCCTTTCATCCTGCAGTGCCAAGGGCTTAAGAATGGCCAAGCTATCCCTTACTAGATGAAGCATAAGAATAGCCATACTGGGTCAGACCAAAGGTCCATCAAGCCCAGTATCCTGTCTTTCGACAGTGGCCAGTGCCAGGTGCCCCAGAGGGAAAGAACAGAACAGATAATCATGAAGTGATCCATCCCCTGTTGTCCACTCTCAGCTTCTGGCAAACAGGCTAGGGACACCATCCCTGCCCATCCTGGCTGATAACTATTGATAGACCTATCCTTCATGAACTTATCTAGCTCTTTTTTTGAATCCTGTTATAGTCTTCACCTTCACAACATCCTCTGGCTAGGAGTTCCACACATTGACTGTGCGTTGTGTGAAGAAATAATTCCTTTTGTTTGTTTTAAACCTGCTGCCTATTCATTTCATTTGGTCACCCCTAGTTCTTGTGTTATGAGGAGTAAATAACACTTCCTTATTTACTTTCTCTACACCAATCATGATTTTATAGACCTCTATCATATCCCCCCTTACTCGTCCCTTTTCCAAGCTGAAAAGTCCTAGTCTTATTAATCTCTCCTCATATGGCAGCCATTCCATACCCCTAATCATTTTTGGTGCCCTTTACTAAACCTTTTCCAATTCCAATCTATCTTTTTTTGAGATGGGGTGACCACATCTGCAAGCAGTATTCAAGATGTGAGCGTACCATGGATTTATATAGAAGCAATATGATATTTTCTGTCTTCTTATCTATCCCTTTCTTAATGATATCCCAACACTGTTCGCTTTTTTTGACTGCCACTGCACATTGAGTGGATGTTTTCAGAGAACTATCCACAATGACTCCAAAATCTCTTTCCTGAGTGGTAATAGCTAATTTAGACCCCATCATTTTATATGTATAATTGGGATTCTGTTTTCCAATGTGCATTACTTTGCATTTATCAACATTGAATTTCATCTGCTATTTTGTTGCCCTGTCACCACGTTTTGTGAGATCCTTTTGTAGCTTGGGACTTAACTATCTTGAGTAGTTTTCTATCATCTGCAAATTTTGCCACTTCACTGTTTACCCCTTTTTCCAGATCATTTATGAATAGGACTGGTTGAATATGAATATGTTGAATGGTCCCAGTACAGACCCCTGTGGGACACCACTATTTACCTCTCTCCATTCTGAAAACTGGCCATTTATTCCTACCCTTTGTTTCCTATCTTTTAACCAGTTATCAGTCCATGACAGGACCTTCCCTCATATCCCATGACAGCTTACTTTGCTTAAGAGCCTTTGGTGAGGGACCTTGTGAAAGGCTTTCTGAAAATCTAAGTACACTATATCCACTGGATCCCCCTTGTCCACATGCTTGTTGACCCCCTCATGATTTCCCTTTACAAAAACCATGTTGACTCTTCCCAAACATTATGTTCATCTATGTGTCTGACAACTTTTTTCTTTACTATTGTTTCAACCAGTCTGCCTTGTACTGAAGTCAGGTTTAGCGGCCTGTAATTGCTGGGATCACCTCTGGAGCCCTTTTTAAAAATTGGTATCACATTAGCTATCCTCCAATAATTTAGTACAGAAGCTGATTTAAATGATAGGTTACAAACTAGAGTTAGTAGTGCTGCAATTTCACATTTGAGTTACTTCAGAACTCTTGGGTGAATACCATCTGGTCCTGGTGACTTATTACTATTTAGTGTATCAGTTTATTCCAAAACCTCCTCTAATGACACCTCAATCTGGGACAGTTCCTCAGATTTGTCACCTAAAAAGAATGGCTCAGGTGTGAGAATTTTCCTCACATCCGCAGCTGTGAAGATGGTTGCAAACAATTCATTTAGGGCTGTCAAGCGTTTAAAAAAAATTAATTGTGATTATTCGCACTGTTAAACAATAAGAGAATACCATTTATTTAAATATTTTTTTGTTTTCTACATTTTCAAATATATTGATTTCAATTACAACACGGATTACAAAGTGTACAGTGCTCACTTTATATTTACTTTTGATTACAAATATTTGCACTGTAAGAAACAAAAGAAATAGTATTTTTCAATTCACCTAATACAAGTACTGTAGTGCAATCTCTTTATAATGAAAGTTTAACATAAAAATGTGGAATTATGTACAAAAAATAACTGCATTCAAAAATAAAACAATGTAAAACTTTAGAACCTACAAGTCTACTCAGTCCTACTTCAGCCAATCACTCAGACAAACAAGTTCGGTTACAATTTGCAGGACATAATGCTGCCCACGTCTTGTTTACAATGTAACCCAAAAGTGAGGACAGGCATTCGCATGGCACTGTTGTAGCCGGCATCACAAGGTATTTACGTGCCAAATGCGCTAGAGATTCATATGTCCCTTCATGCTTCAACCACCATTCCAGAAGATATTGTCCATGCTGATGACGGGTTCTGCTCAATAACAATCCAAAGCAGAGTGGACTGACACATGTTCATTTTCATCATCAGTCATGCCATCAGCAGAAGGTTGAGTTTCTTTTTTGGTGGTTTGGGTTCTGTAGTTTCCACATTGGAGTGTTGTGCTTTAAAGACATCTGAAAGCATGCTCCACACCTCATCGCTCTCAGATTTTGGAAGGGACTTCAGATTCTTAAACCTGGGGTGCTGTATCTGTCCTTAGAAATATCACATTGGTACCTTCTTTGTGTTTTGTCAAATGTGCTGTGAAATTGTTCTTAAAATGAACATGTGGTGGGTCATCATCCGAGACTGCTATAACATGAAATATATGGCAGAATGTGGGTAAAACAGAACAGGAGACATACAGTTCTCTCCCAAGGAGTTCAGTCACAAATTTAATTAGTGCATTATATTTTTAACTAGCATCATTAGCATGGAAGTATTTCTTCCGGAATGGTGGCCGAAGCATGAAGGGGCATATGAATGTTTAGCATATCTGGCACATTGGCACCTTGCAACACTGGCTACAAAAGTGCCATGAGAACACCTGTTCTCACTTTCAGGTGACGTCGTAGATAAGAAGCAGTCAGCAGTATCTCCTGTAAATGTAAACAAACTTGTTTGTCTTAGCAATTGGCTGAACAAGAAATAGGACTGAGTGCACTTGTAGGCTCTAAAGTTTTACTTTCGTTTGTTTTTGAGTGCAGTTATGTAACAAAAAAAATCTACATTTGTAAGTTGCACTTTCATGATAAAGAGATTGCACTACAGTACTTGTATGAGGTGAATTGAAAAATACTGTTTCTTTTGTTTATCATTTTTACAGTCCTTAGCTAGCTGTTCTTCAAATTCTT
>NW_020664483.1:19004526-19040634 GCF_002925995.2 Terrapene triunguis
CTAAATCAAGAATTCTCTCTCCTCTTGTGGGTTCCAGGACTAGCTGCCCCAAGAAGCACTCATTTAAGGTGTCAATGAACTTTAACTCTGCATCCCGTCCTGAGGTGACATGTACCCAGTCAATATGGGGATAGTTGAAATCCCCCATTATTATTGAGTTTTTTATTTTTATAGCCTCTCTAATCACCCTGAGCATTTCACAGTCAGTGTCACCATCCTGGTCAGGTGGTTGGTAATCTTTCACTACTGCTATATTCCTCTTAGAGCATGGAATGACTATCCATAGAGATTCTGTGCTACAGTTTGGTTCATTTAAGATTTTTACTCCATTTGATTCTATGCCTTCTTTCACATATAGCACCACTCCCCCACCAGCACGAACTGTTCTGTCCTTCTGATATATTTTGTACCCTGGTATTACTGTGTCCCATTGATTATCCTCATTCCGCCAATTTTCTGTTATGCCTATTATATCAATATTCTCATTTAATACGAGGCACTCTAGTTTACCCATCTTATTATTTAGACTTCTAGCATTTGTATATAAGCACTTCAAAAACTTGTCACTTTTTAGCTGTCTGCCATTACATGATGTAATTGAATGGAACTCTTTTTCATTTGACCATTTCTCATCAGATCCTACCCATATTTTATCATCTTCCATCCTCTCCTCCTTACTAGGACATAGAGAATCTCCATTAATAGATCCTGCCTTAAAGAATGTCTCTGTCCAAACCACATGCTCCTCCGCACCTGTCGGCTTTCCCCCAGCTCTTAGTTTAAAAACTGCTCTATGACCTTTTTAATTTTAAGTGCCAACAATCTGGTTCCATTTTGGTTTAGGTGACGCCCATTCTTCATGTATATGGAGAAAGCCATCTGGCGCATCTGTTCCAGAAGGAATTAAGTTGCATTCTTCAAGATCCACTGCAACCTCGTGAGCTAAAAGACCATGCACTTCCACCACAGAGATCTGCAAAGCCGCCACATATTCACCGGCTTACATCTCTGTCAGACACTATAAGGTGGACTTGCTGATTTAACAGAGGCCTTGTTTAGCAGGAAGATGCTGCAGATGGTGATGGTTCAGAATAACCTTGCCATTTGATTAATTCAAAAAGGGAGGTCTTTCCTGTTTATGTTCACTTTTCTATCCCTCCCTGCTCCGGTTTACAGTTCGTTACTTCCCATATGTATCAGAATTGTGGGAGACCGTAGGCTGCAGAATGGAAAAGTTCTTACCCGATAATTTCTTTTCTGCTAGCAACATCTCCCACAATTCTGCCCAACCTGGGTAGCTTCACAGCCTGGGTCAGCAATTTATTTGGATAATTGCTGCACAGGGAGTGATCTACAGTATATAGTTAATTAGTTGGCACTGAAGTTATTGTTACTAATCATTGTCTAAGAGTTTTTACAGTTTTGGAATGAATCATCTGGCAGCAAACAGGAGAAAGGGGTATGACTAGCACAGGCTGTGCTGCAGCTTTGAACCCGCTTCGGAAGCTGGAGACAGGAGGGGAATAACCCATATGTATCAGAATTATGGGAGATGCTGCTAGCAGAAAGGAAATTATCAGGTAAGAAATCTTCCATCTGTGCCTTCTTTGAGGTCCATTCCCATCTCACTCTACTACTTCATTCTCCTTGCAACTCATCCATCCTCCTTTTAACCTGATATGATCTCTCTCTCTCATTGCACTGCCTTATCCTCATGCTGGGAGATTTCAATTTCCACATTGACCCATCTGATTCTTGGTTCTCCTCATTCAAGTGGCCCATTCAGTCTCCATTTTTGGACTGACTCCCCTACTCATCAGCTCATTCACTTTCCTGGCTTGGGTCTTTTGCAAACACTGTTGTCTTTCTGATCCACCTACCTCTGAATTCCCTCGTTCTGACCGCAAGTTACTGTCCTTCATCATCACTCACTCTCCCCTCCCCCATTCTATCACAAAGGGACTTAGGCTTTGAGACACTCAGCATTGCAATGCCTAACATTTAGACCCCTAGAAAACTCACAAGAACACTGTGATCCAAAGCCTGAATTAGGTGCCTAAGCTCCCCAGACAATGCATGGGGAGAAATAGGTGTCTTAGGATGGGATCCACAAAAGCCTGCATGCTAGGCGGAGAGCTGCCTCAGCCAGTCAACAGGAGACGCCGAGAAGAGCGTTGTGTCTTTACTGCCCGCCTCCTTCTCTCACAGAGTTAGGTGCCTAAATCCGGGCTGCAGGGAGATGCCTATCTCTAATAGTGATCCACAAATAGCAACCCCTATCCTGGAGTCAAGCGGCTTAGGTGCCTAAATAGTTTCTTGTGAGAATGGGTTTTGTGCCTCCCTCTTTCCACACAAACCAGGAGGAGGTAGTGGTGGTGGTGGTCTTGGGAGAAAGAGTTAAGTGCTTGCCTCACTCCACACAAACCAGGAGGAGGTGGAGTGCCCACCTTACAACTTTTAGCCCAATGGGTAGAACACTCACCTGGGAGACCCAGTTCAATTCCCGGCCAATGGGAGCTGTGAAGCCAGCGATCTGGGCAGAGGCAGCACGTAGAACTGCCAGCCCACACCTCTGCCTAGCAGCTGAGCTTGGGGGATGTCACCGCTTCCAGGGAGCCCCCCAGGTAAGCACCGCCCAGAACCCGCCTCACCCTGTCTCATGTCCCCACACCCAAACTCTGCTGCTGGGGGGAGGGCGCGGGGACCTGAGACTGCCCCAGCAGTGGCCGGTGCGCCTGGTGCAGGGACGGCCTGAGCTGCCCCTGAGCCAGGCACCGGTCACTGCAGAAGTCACGGAGGTCATGGAAAGTCATGGAATCCGTGACTTCTTTGACAAACTCACAGCCTTAGTTATGACAATCCAGATCTTCTAAGGTATTTAGGTGACTCTCTCCCACTGATTTCAATGGCTTTTGGAGCACTCATAAACCATTCAATAATTACCCAGGTAATGCTTTAGGACATGTTAGAGAAGGCCTGGGTTCCCTCTGATTGGCAAAGCACCTTGTATATACCGCACCACATGGAAAGTTTCATTAGTACCTGCTCCTGATCCCATTGAAATTGATCCAAAAAGAGTAAATTATTCTCTTTTCCTTTGGGCCTTAGATAGTCACATCATTGAAAGAAGGTTGGCCTCTAAATAGAATTAATAAATACTAGAAATGGTATCAGTGACTTAACCAGTGGGACTTCATAGTTTATGTAAAAGAAAAATGTAGGTTAGTCAATATATCTTGTGATGGCATGCAGTACGTCCCTCAGTTTATCACTGGGTTTGAGAGCCAACACTCAAAAAAGTTCCCAGTGCTTAGACACCAGTACTGGTATAAAATATATTTGTTGTTACTCTTGTTCGTTCAGTGCCATTGATAGGCAGCGTGGTAGGTAGGTGGTAGAGGAGCCATTGGAAGGGTGTGGTGGGGAGGGAGAGGAATATTTTTACCAAGAAAAGTTGGATCTTCTTGAAAGAAGCTGTGAGAAGTGGGCAGTCTAGCGATGAGGTTGCAGTAATAAAAATGATAGATAACTGGAGCATATCTGGCAGTGGGAATAGTGTCAAAATGATGGATTTTTGAAGAGATAGAGGAAGAATTGGCATGATTTTCCAGCAGCTCAGTTAGGAGGGAAGAAAAATTGGATGAGAGAAGACAGCTATGACATACAGGCTGTTAGCGTGATTGACTGAAGATGGTGACGTTTCCAGCCATGACAGAATGGAGTTTGGGGCAAGATAAGTTCAGTTTGCCATGTGTAATCTGAGCTTGTGGCTGGACATCTATGTGGAGATGTAACAGTTGCAGATGTGAGGGAGGTCAGATGTGGAGACGGGTAGTCAATAGGTGGACCATGGGCCCAATCCAGACCACCAGATACTTTTCCATGGACCGCAGGTTGAAGCTGAGCTGGAGCTGTGCCCACTCCCCAGCACAGGGACCCCCAGCAGGGGGAGGCTGTGGGGCGGAGTCATGTCTCCAGGCAGCTACTTGTGCAGGCTCAGCCCCCCTGGCAGCAGCACAGGGATGGGGGGCATCTCCCCACACAACCCCCTGCGGGGAGCCTAATGTGTCTCCACTATGTCCTGCCCATCCAGTCAGGGAGTGATAGGGTGTCATGTGCTCACTCTGCAGCCCAATCAGAGGGCAGCACTATAGGGGCCCTAATACAAATTCTTTTCTGCTTGCTGTTGAGACAGCATAGGTGGCTGGGCCATGGAGCTGAGACTCCTGGGCCCTACCAGGCAACCTAGCTGGTAAGTGCCTGACGGGGTCCCGTACCATCCCCTTGTGCCAAGGCCCACTCCCTGCAGACCCCTCTTCCCAGCCTTGTGCTCCCCGCCCCCAGAACTCCTCCCCCCCGGCTTCATGCTCCCTGCCCCCGAGCGTTACCCAGGGTCCCTTGCCCCCCAGAACTCCCCGCCCCACCCTTGTACCCCCCCCAACGGTCCCCAGAGCCCCCACCCCGGCCTTGTGTCCTCCCCATGCCCCGTCCTTTGGGGCCTGTCTCCAGCCCCCCGCCCCCAACTCCAACATGCCTCTTTCCCTTCCCAGTCCATCTCCAGTTGTCTGCTTCTGCCACCTCCTGACCTTCCCTCTCTTCCCCCTCCCCCACACCCCCTGGGCTGCTATCTGGAGGTTCCTTGTTCCCTCCACTACCCGGAGCCTCCTTCCTGCCACTTGCTGTTCCAGCCCCCAAAGGGAAATCACCCCACTAGCTGGATCATAGTCCAATACTTCACCTCCTGGCTCCGAGCTCAAAAGTACTCTCACACAAACCTTGCTTTGCTGCCCAGATCCCAGCCCATACTCATTCCTCCTCCCCCTGCCTCCACGTCTGCTACTTGGTACACCGGAGGCAGGGAGGAACGTTTAGGGGAGCAAGCAGCAATGCCGGGTGGCTTGGGTCAGCCCCGCATGTCCCATTTTCAATGTAGGGAAATATAGTCACCCTACTCTCCAGGTGGGGCAGGTGGGGAGCTGGCAGGCGATTGGGGAGTTTGGAGGGGCACTTGCAATGTGAACCATGATTCTCTGGAGTCTGGACCTTCACTATACCTTGACCAAGAAATTTGGACCTTGACAAAAAATAATCACAGCATACTGATGGCAGTTGAAAGAGCCGATGAAGATATCCAGGGATCAGTTCTAGAGGGTGAGCCCAACAAAGGAACCATGAGGGACATTGAGAGTGACAGAGGTAAGGGGGGAGCCATTTGAAGGAGTGATCAGAGAGGGAAGGAGAGAACTAATTGACCAGAGAACCATAAAAATCCAAAGAGAAGACAGAATCAAGGAGGAGTGAAGTAATCCATGGAGCCAGAGGCCGTAACACACTGAGGAAAGCCCATGGACCCAGTCAGAAGCAGAACATTAATGACCTTAGAGGACTTCTGTTAAGAGTGAAGCACAGGGGATCCAGGAGAGAGACAAGAGGCACAGGAAGAGCTTGGGAATGGGAGACTGTTAGTGGTTGCAAAGGAAGGAAGGGGGTTAAACCAGGATGATGATAGGGAAAAAATCCAAACAAGAGAGTGAGGACTACGGAGGGAGCAAAAGAAGCCAGAAGATTGGAGGGGGTAATGTCAAAGGGACATCTCAACCTCTTAGAGAACAACTTCACGTCCGACAAAGGGGAACAGAGCTCCCGCCTGCTGGTATTCATTTGTTCCTAAAAATAACTGCTCCCAGTTCTTCTCTCTTTGCACTTGAACCAGGATTTCATCCAAGAGAATCATCAAGCACTGTAGACAGAGCTGGTCAAAAAGAGCTGATGGGAAATTTTTCTCCAGAAAAAGCAAATTCGTAATGTTCCATTGGGAATGTGTCAATATTTTTTTTTTAAATTACCTTTTACCTTATGGAAATAGAATGTTTAGATTTTGTTTCAAAACAACTTTTTGTTTTGGAATATATTTGTTAAAATTTTAAAAAGGAATAATTTTTAAAAAGAAAATAAACTAAAAATCAAAACTCAAACACAATGATTTTGGTTGTCTCAAAATATTTTTTTTTTTTTTCAAATTTTGTTTCAAGAGAAATTTTGAAATTCCACACTTCATTCTGATTCAAAACAGAAATTTCCATTCGCCACCAGAGTTTAACCAGCAGAAAGTAGAGTGGCTTAGTAAAGAAAAGGATGGAAATGCACCACAAAAGTGGTGCAAGCAGGTATTCTGCTACAATAACTCCTCACTTAAAGTCATCCCAGTTAACATTATTTCATTATTAGATTGCTGATTTATTAGAGAACATACTCGTTTAAAGTCACACAATGTTCCGTTATAAGGTTGTTTGGTTCGCCCCGCTCCGCCTGCTCGGCGCTCCTGCCGGGGAGCAGGGACTTGCCCCATTCTGCCTGCCCAGTGTTCCTGCCGGGGAGCGGGGTCAGGGCGTGGGGGCTTACCCCGCCCACTTGGCATTCCACCCAGAGAGCAGGGAAGCCCCCGACCCCACTCCCCAGCAGGAGCGCCGGGTGGACGGAACAGCACAAGCCCCTACACCCTGACTCTGCCTCAACCAAGCTTCACAATCATCATTGGTGAGTACAGTATTCAATTGTTTAAAACTTATACTGTATATGTATATAATCTTTTTTGTCTGGCGAAAAAAAATTCCCTGGAACCTAACCCCCCTATTTACATTAATTCTTGTGGGGAAATTGGATTCGCTTAACATCGTTTTGCTTAAAGAAGCATTTTTCAAGAACATAACTACATTAAGCGAGGAGTTACTGTACTTGTCTTTCCATATTGAGTAGCTCTAAAAGCCCTATTATGGTGCTTTCCAAGGTCATTTTGGCAACCATGGACACATCTTGCTTGCTGCTAAGTACTAATTCAAAATGCATTAGAATTAAGCTTTAAAAAAATCCTAATCACAGGGGGGACACCATTTGCCAACTTCTTGGCAGCAGGAGTCTGATCTTGTGGCAATGTGAAAAAGGTTCAGATCACTAGGCAATGTCTTCACTTAATACACAAATAGAAGGGTTTAATTTAAACTTAGTTTGCAGTGTCTTTGTAAAAGTTTCTGGTTTTCATTGCCCAAGCTCTTTCAGTGCTTGCTTTGTTGCTCTTAATGGACAATCCAAACAACTAAATTCAGCCTTGATTCTATTTTATAAAACTGCTAAACAAATGTACAGTCTCCAGCTTTCATCCAGATCACATCACACAATCCATTGTCTACAGCCAAGCTCTAAGATACAACCGCAGACAGAGACAAACACCTACACGATCTCTATCAAGCATTCTTAAAACTACAATACCCACCTACTGATGTGAAGAAACAGATTGACAGAGCCAGAAGGGTACCCAGAAGTCACCTACTCCAGGACAGGCCCAACAAAGAAAGTAACAGAACGCCACTAGCCGTCACATTCAGCCCCCAACTGAAACCTCTCCAGCGCATCATCAAGGATCTACAACCTATCCTGAAGGATGATCCCTCATGCTCAGAGATCTTGGTAGTCCTCACTTACAGACAGCCCCCCAACCTGAAGCAAATACTCACCAGCAACCACACACCACACAACAAAAACACTAACCCAGGAACCTATCCTTGCAACAAAGCCCATTGCCAACTCTGTCCACACATCTATTCAAGGGACACCATCATAGGACCTAATCACATCAGCCACACCATCAGAGGCTCGTTCACCTGTATATATGCCATCATGTGCCAGCAATGCCCCTCTGCCATGTACATTGGCCAAACCGGACAGTCTCTACGCAAAAGAATAAATGGACACAAATCAGACGTCAAGAATTATAACATTCAAAAACCAGTCAGAGAACACTTCAGCCTCCTTAGTCACTCAATTACAGACCTAAAAGTTGCAATTCTTCAACAAAAAAACTTCAAAAACAGACTCCAACGAGAAACTGCAGAACTGGAATTAATTTGCAAACTGGCCACCATTAAATTAGGCTTGAATAAAGACTGGGAGTGGATGGGTCATTACACAAAGTAAAAACTATTTCCCCATGCTAATTTTCCCCGTTACTCTCACCTTCTTGTCAACTGTTTGAAATGGGCCATCCTGATTATCACTACAAAAGTTTTTTTTCTCCTGCTGATAATAGCCCACCTTAATTGATGAGTCTCGTTAGAGTTGGTAAGGCAACACCCATTTTTTCATGTTTGCTGTGTATATATATCTTCCTACTGTATTTTCCACTGCATGCATCTGATGAAGTGGGTTTTAGCCCACGAAAGCTTATGCCCAAATAAATTTGTTAGTTTCTAAGGTGCCACACGTACTCCTTGTTCTTTTTGCGGATACAGACTAACATGGCTACCACTCTGAATAAAAGTGGAGTTCTCTACTTTCCCCTCTCATCACAACACTGCTGTCCTTCTCCCCTGCTCTACTTGTGCACCTGCTTATGCCAACAAGCTTCTCCCTTTGTATCTCTGGACTCTCATCAGTTGCCTTTATTAAATAAAAACTTATCTGAACTCTTCTCAGCACTGCAGAACCAACACAACTATAGGGATGAGCTGAATTATTTTTTGGTTCATGTATCCAGTATTAACTAAGGCCCAAATCGAACATGACTCTACAGAAAAGACCCCTGTGCCTACAGTGACTCCCTTATTTCCTTCAGTGGCACTCTGTGTAGATGGGAGGGGGTCCACCTACAACCCTCAATCAGCTAACAGGATTGAAGCCTAAATTCTAATGGCAGATCTTTATTGTTGGTGCTGCTGGAACAATTTGTGTGGTTCAATGGCTCTCAGCATCCCCACTAAACTGTAAACCCCATATATAATGGAAACCACTTCAAGTCAGGGGGTGTGGCTGTACCCCTAGTTCCCGCACCTATGTGTATGAATGAGGAGGACCACAGTTTGCCTTTCAGATTCCAGCTTCAGGTGGCAGAGCTGGAAATCAGTGAAACTATCACTTTAGTTGTAAACTGAGCAGATTTTCTACATAAATCACCCAGCAACTGTTATTTTGGCTAGAGAAGAGTCACACTCTTACTTATTAGACAGGCAGAACTCTAGTGTGTGTGTGTGGGGGGGAGGGGGGGAGAGCAGAGAAAAGTATGTCATTTTGTCCTGTATGTCATTTAAACTTACACACAATGAAAATGTGATATGGTGTCCTGTGCAAGTTTGTAGTTTGTGTGGTCTTAGTCTTATCACAATAAAACTATATGCTAGGAAACTTGATTCTCTAAAGAATCTTTTAAGCGGGGGGGTGGGGGTCATATGCATGTGGTGGTTTATTGAAGAGCATATGTTAGAGGAAACAAATCTCGCTCACTGTAAAATTTTCTTTATTAACATGACTGATCGCTATTCTGTGCATTTGATTAAAACGCAGTCTGAGTCACCTCTGTCATGATTTTTCTTAGTCAATTTTGCCTTAAGTTCAGTATTGCACAGGTAAGTTATTCCAATTGTTTACAAAATTACTCAATGCGTTTAAGAATTCTGCCCCATTCTTGCTAAATTGTTATATCGTCAATATTAACCCATCATGGTTAACCCTTACGGTGCATTTGTGTCAAATAGTTGGGGTTTTATTTGCTTTGCTTTCATTACATTCCCATGGGTGGAATCGTTCATTAAGGTGAACTGAAAGGGTCTAAGTTAAAAACGTATTTTCAGAATTCCAAGAGAAGAAAACAGTCCAAGTGAAAATGGCTCTTTAAATAAATATGGAAATTGTTGAAATACAAAATTAAGTTACTTCTCTTACAGCCTTCCTGGCATCTCTGCCAGAGCAGCAACTCCCATCACAGGTACCATTAACAGAGAGAAGATGAAGAGAGGAGTTTAGAAAAACAGACCAAAATAATGGCATCTCCCAGTCAACAAGGGTTGTTCTACTTTTGTTAATCCTCCGGACCTAAATCTTTGCCTTAGGTGACTGAGTCTTTCAAACGTGTAGCTGTGCTGTTTGAAAATATAAGAAGCCTGCATCTTGTTTTTCTATGGTTTGAGATTAAGTGCTTTACTTTAAGTGGCTGTATAATTCACTCATCATTTGATCTTAAAAAAAATACCCCATAGTTTGATTCTGTAAGACTTTCAATTCACCTTTTAATCAGCAGTGCATTTAAACACAGACATTCTACCCACCACGAATGGATTCTTACTAAACAATGCCTATGTCACTTCTTTGCTCTAACTTAGAGCTGGACTAGGCCTACTTAGTAGCTAGTCTCTACTAAATGAACTTGTCAGTATGATGTAATACCATGAAGTCTATAGCAGCTGAGTCACGCTAACAGTTTCCAAATTTAAGTTATACATAATAAAACAGTGATCAGTTCTCAAACTGAGGGTGTCTAAATACATAATCTCACTTACGGAAGAGGCCATTTCATTCACTGAAGATACATAAATAGCACTTAAATTATATACAGTATCACAGAAGTGGATGTTTATTCATCCCCCATAAATAAATTAATTTTCTTAAAAAAAGAGGGGGTAGGGGGACAAAAAAGGGAGACAAACTTATTTATATATAAAAGTAATGCGCTAATAAAACTAACTACAGTGCTATCATCATTCAGCATTTACTTTGGTCTGCTGCAGTAAAACACGTATTTCTTCAAAATGCTGCTTCTGCCAACACTGTCTTGTACTGTCTTCATTACAGACAGGGACACCTTTGCACTCTAACTGTAATTCAGTTTGAGTTGCCTGATCCTTGAAATTCAAAGCAACTGTTGCATAATATTCTGGAAGAAGAGAGAGTACAATATTTAGTAATATGTTTATTAATAAACTTGGTTTTAATACCTGATTAATAAAAGTTTGCTTTACTATACTACTAAATAAAATTCAATCTTTCATGAACTCACCTGTTGCATTTTGTACATAAATGTACTTATTGCTCTTGCAAGAACAAAGACAGCACAAACTCCTTCCCTCAGTGGGAATAACAGCAGGCATTATGTAAAAAGCAACAGAGGGTCCTGTGGCACCTTTAAGACTAACAGAAGTATTGGAGCATAAGCTTTCATGGGTGAATGCCCACTTCATTAGATGCAAGTAATGGAAATTTCCAGAGGCAGGTATAAATCAGTATGGAGATAGCGAGGTTAGTTCAATCAGGGAGGGTGAGGTGCTCTGCTAGCAGTTGAGGTGTGAACACCAAGGGAGGAGAAACTGCTTCTGTAGTTGGATAGCCATTCACAGTCTTTGTTTAATCCTCAGTTTCTTTGATAGTGTATGACAATCTCTCACTGTGGTCTGTGCAGTATGTAGATAGCAATGGATTTTTCACCTTCAGTCCATTTGGTATGATGTCCATCCGTTTGCATTTGGAAAGGAAGATGATATGTGTCTGTATTTGTGCAAGTTTCTTCATGAGGTTGATAGATTTCCATTCCATACGGCTAAATGCAGTGCCTTGCATATTGAACTAACCTCGTTATCTCCATACTGATTTATACCTCTGGAAATTTCCATTACTTGCGTCTGATGAAGTGGGCATTCACCCACGAAAGCTTATGCTCCAATACTTCTGTTAGTCTTAAAGGTGCCACAGGACTCTCTGTTGCTTTTTACAGATTCAGTCTAACACGGCTACTGCTCTGATAGCAGGCATTATATTTGTGCTTTCTCAAACTTTAGCTCCAATTTAAACTGGGATTAGGCCCCTATGAAAATCCTGCCCGTAAGTACTATGGGGTTAGAGAAAAGACATACCATGAGGCCAGTTCCTGCATCTCCATTTCATGACAATCCTTTGGCTGGGTAACTGTAAGACAGATACAGATGTACAAAAAAACATGACAAAACTAATACTCCCCCCCTGCCTTTTTTCAAGAATTTCATCTGAGGGCCTGCCACATCTCATTCCAAGAGAATCCGAGCTGGCACTGGCCAAGAATTTTCCAGTGTGAAAGCTTTTTCCATCATAAAACAGGGTTTTGTCAAATTAATTTTTTTTTCTATAAAAAGTTTGTTTTCCAAAATTCTGAAACAAAATTTTGGGGCCTTCTCCCTTCAATTTCTGACTTTTCCACCTGGCAAAAGTTGGACAAACAGTAAATGTGAGGGAAAACACTTACTTGAAAATCCCAGCTCTAATCATGACACTCATAACTGGGCACACACTTCCCTACTTTCTCCTAGCAATGGACAAAGGTCATTTGTTCATGCTTATAGCTACAGCTCTAATCAGCAGCCATTGATAACATGGACCTTAGCATGGGTGACTGGGATTACTGCAGTGGTTCGGTATTTTCCTCTGAGAAATCGCAAAAAAAAAGTAGAGCGTAACTGATCACCCACCTCTATAGTACTCTACTCTGCCACCCATCTTGCTCAATATACATTTGAGGCCACTGGAAGAGATAGTGATGAGATGGTTTGGGCTGTGGTACCATGTGTAAGATGAGACACAGCTCTAGAGCTCCTTTCCATCAGTTCTAGATTGTGTGGCGTCTCAGCATTCTCGGCAACTGGCTCGGAACTGAAAGCAACCTGGCAGAGGCTTAATCCAGAAGACACATGTGACAGCAGTTGGTTTAGAGAAGTGGTGCATTCTCCCATTCAGGGAGTTTGCCCATCCTTCAAGGAGGTTTACAAATAGGGGTATTTTTTTATTCACAACTTCCCCTAGGGTCCAGGTAGGTTCAGTTCCATTTGTGCTTAACATAACCACTGTAACTATGTCTCTACGATGTGGAACTTGCCAGTTGTTTGATTGTTGACTGGGGATACTGCCTAAAGAGTTTCTTTAGTTGTTACAGCCGTAAATCTGTGGCGTGTCTTTTTATAGCTAGTTGCTGGCACTATCAAATGAATTATTTCATCTGATGAAGTGGGTTCTAGCCCACGAAAGCTTATGCCCAAATAAATTTGTTAGTCTCTAAGGTGCCACAAGGACTCCTCGTTTTTATTTCATCAGTGCGTTCCCAAGTTTCAACATCTTTATTATAACTGGAGCCACTGCGCACTCAGTCCCATTTGGGGGAAAGGGGATCTCGAGCTTTAGGAAAACTTAGGCATGCCTAAAAGATGAAATACCTAGAACTAAATCCTCTAAAATCTGCAGTAATTTTAATTCCAAAAATTGTTTACTAGCTTTAACTACTCAGGATTTGATTTAAGTAATTAAGGGATTAGAAGCTAGAATTGACACACAGCTGAATGGTAAGTTAAAGGGCTTCAAGACAACTTTTTAAAAGTATCAGGACAGAGCATTTTCCCTAGGTCGTTTTTCATTTAAGAAACAACTTTTGACATTATTCAGAGTGGTTGATACCACTGATCTCTGATAAGAGAAGAAGTGTCACTGGGACATGCTCCCTAATCAAAGCCTCGATTGTCCCAGGCTGATTTACAGAGGAGGCTCCATCTGTGTGCAGATCTACTTATTCCATGTAAAAGAAGGATGCCAGTTTCTTCCCCAACACTGTATAGATGCCCATACTTTGGTATTCATGTAGAAGGAGTCTCCACAGGTTTCAGTGGTTGGGGCAAGAGGTAGGTGGAGCAGAGCTCTCCGTGGCACTACTCTTTGCTCTACGCTTAGTTTTGTGTGGAAATACAGGTCTACACTATATTACCTTCCTCAGCGTCCCCTCTATGTAGCTGTAGGGGAGCATAACCAGGGACAGCGTAGCTTCTGTCTCTGAACAGAATGCGATCTGCTTCTCCAGAGATCCACATGTTCGGTAAGTGGTACTACTTCTAATCTGTAACCTCAATCCCAAACTCTCTATTAAAAAAAGACAGTGGTAGAAAAACTCTGCAAGGCAACCACACACAGTTTTCCTCATCCCATGGTTCCAAGTGAGGGTTTTCCCACATGATAGATAATCTGGGCCAGAAAAGGAGAAAGTCAGGAATCTTCTACATGGTCATATTTTGTTTTTTATTAACTAAATCTGCATTAGAGAAACTAAAGCAAGGTTACATTTTACTCAGTATTCTCCCCTGTGGCGTAGCAATTTAAGAACCTTGTGGGCCCAAACATCATCAGTGTGAGACTCCAAAAGGGCAGAACATGGCATCTGATTTTAAACTGCAAGGTTTCACTTACCAATTCTATATATTCACCAGTAATACAACCATCAAACATTTGAAGTTTTCCTCCTCTTTTGGCTTCGATCACAGCACGACTTTTAGAAAATTTTTGCACCAACTAGGAAAACAAAAAGCAAACATGCATAGTGTAAGAATTTAATCAGCTATTCAATAACACAGAACTGCTATGATTTCTGGATAGCTTAGTGATCTATAACGCATCCTTCCAGGATACTGGGATGAACTAAAAGGGCTACTGGAGACTCCTAATGCCAAGGGTTCTGTGATGAATGCATGGCTCTCTGAAAGCAATTTTATGTGCTTGAACTTTAAAAAGTGCTCCAGTCAATTCAATACATCATTGATTTCACTAAGAAAAATCATAATATGATTAAGTTACAAAGTGCTGAGAAACATGTTTGGTAGGTAAAAGGAGCAATTAATGAGGGTATTAGGTAAAACAGAGGTAGAGTGTTCAAAGCAAGTGAAGTGAAGTGGCTGCAGCTATATTTGGATTAGGAAACAGGCAGACTGATCTTCCTTCTGCCCTGATGAGATGGAAGCAGCAGTCTAGACACATGGAGCAGGATTAGTCGGAAAGTCATGAGATGTTATATTCTCTATCCCATATCAGAAGACTGACATTAATCCCTGATCCTCCTGAGAATTACAATTTTTGGAAGTATTAGCATTCCAGTCTAAAATCTTCTGATATATTCTAGGGCTTCTTAGGAGGACACCGATGCATCCTAAACTTGCTATTTGAGTGCTTCTCCACAGTAAACCTTGCAAGAGAGGTAGATGTAATCATATCCATACACATACTAGCTAATGGAATCCATCTGGAAAATGGGGATAAGAATGCTTAACATTTGTAAAGCACTTTGAGATTTTTGGATTACAAGTGCTTACATAAAGGATTAAGTATTTTTTATTACTGAGTATTTATTATTACTGTGAGCTGGGTGCAAAGGAGACAGAGCTGCATTTCACTTACATACTAATGACATGCAGCATAAGACTTCCCAATCTCTATTAGTGGAGCTGTTGTGGGTGGATAAACAATGGCCCAGCACCACCTTCCAGGGATGCTCAGAAAGAAAAGAACAAGAATACCAAAGGGCCAGTCTGTCTACTTTGGAAAGATCTGAAAGTAAGTTATCAATTCCTCACGGGCAATGGAATCAAAAGCCTGCTGACAGGACCAACAAAATTAGCAGACCATTCCTTTGGCCATTGCTAGTTGGCCAGCTTCACGTCAATACACAGAGCTCAACGAAATAAACACAGTCAGATAAACTAAATACACCGCTACCTCGATATAACGCGACCCGATATAACACGAATTCGGATATAACGCGGTAAAGCAGTGCTCCGGGGGGGGTGGGGCTGCGCACTCCGGTGGATCAAAGCAAATTCAATATAACGCGGTTTCACCTATAACGCAGTAAGATTTTTTTGGCTCCCGAGGACAGCGTTATATCGAGGTAGAGGTGTAGCTCCATTCTGCTCTCCACTTTACACACCATGATAGTTCTTTACCTTCAAAGGTAACAACAGCACTAATGAAGTAAATGGTGCTAGAACCCTTGTAGCGAGGGGGCATGGTCTCCCTCCTTGACAGACGGGGGGAGACCTGCAACCAGGACACCTACAACCGCCCCACGGGAAGCAGAGGGGAGGGACAGGAACCAGAAATATAAAAGGCAGCCCCTCCAACTCAGTTGGAGAAGAGCTGCCAGAGGAGCAGGACGTCTCTCCCCCACTGCTGGAGCTCAGACCCAATGGAGGCCGCTACAGCGCCAGAGACCCGGAGGCACTGAGGAGCTGTTGGGGCTGCCACTAGCCGTTTACCCCAGCGAGACAAACGAGGACCCAGGTACACCCTGAATGGGAGTGTAGGAAGGAGCCCAGGGAAGCCGAATAGGGTTTGGCTCTGTTATTTACTATAAGTAAGCCAGCGTGTTGCAGCCAGATTTCCCTGCTGACCCAGTGGCAGACCACTCCGCCACTGTTAAGGCCCTTGGCTGGGATGCAGTGGAGTCGGATGGGCCTGTATCCCCCTGCCACTCCACCCCTGGGGTGGCAGCTTCCCCACCTCTAGGCCAAGAGGCCTGCGTCGGTCTGTTGCCCACCCGAGCTAGGACGCCAGGCGGTTTTGCTGTCAGCGCCGCCAAAGAGCTGATCCCCCTAGACTGCTATGTTGCTCTGCCAGACTGCAGGCCAGAGCTGTTAACTGTTTGCTGTTCTGCCCTGATTGAGGCCCCCGGGCCTATAGACTCATTGTTCCTCTGCCTGACTGCAGGCCAGAGCCCTTATTTGTTGGCTGCCCCACCTTGGCTGAGGACCGGGCTCACAGACTCAATTGCTGCCCGGCCTGGACTGCAGGCTTGGGCCTATTAACTGTCTGCTAATTTCCCCCTGAACTGAGTCACTCCAGAAGCGTTGTAGTGAGGGGCAGGGGTCTCCCTTCCTGACAGACGGGAAGAGACTCAAGACCACCTTACACCCTACATTGTGGTACTATAGCTGAAGTTACTAGAAATAAGTAGCTGATGGTATTTCAGTCCCTGTTTGACTAGATTTCCCACTCTTACTGTACAAGCGGGAGTGTGTTAGTTGCACTGGGCACTATGAAAGTTAAATATAATTAGGGCCCTACCAAATTCAAGGTCCATTTTGGTCAATTTCACGGTCATAGGATTTTAAAAATCATAAATTTCATGATTTCAGCTATTTAAATCTGAAATTTCACCGTGCTGTAATTGTAGGGGTCCTGACCCAAAAAGGAGTTGCTGGGGGGAGGCGGGGGTTCGCAAAATTATTGGGGGGGAGGGGGAGGGGAATGTTGCAGTACTGCTACCCTTACTTCTGCTGGCAGCGGTGCTGCCTTCAGTGCTAGGCAGTTGGAAAGCAGTGGCTGCTGGCCGGGATTCCAGCTTTGAAGGCAGAGCTGCTGCCTGCAGAGCTGGGCCCTCAGTCAGCAGCCGCCACTCCCCGGCCACCCAGCTCTGAAGGCAGCAGCGCAGAAGGAAGGGTGGCATGATATGGTATTGTCACCCTTACGTCTGTGCTGCTGCTGGCGGGGTGCTACATTCAGAGCTGGGCACCTGGCCAACAGCTGCCACTCTCTGGCTACCCAGCTCTGAAGACAATGCAGAAGTAAGGGTGGCAATACCACCCCCACCCCACAACTCCCTTTTGGGTCAGGACCCTCAATTTGAGAAACGCTGGTCTCCCCTGTGAAATCTATACAGTATAGGGTAAACGCACACAAAAGACCAGATTTCATGGGAAGAGACCAGATTTCACAGTCCATGACAAGTTGTTCATGGCCGTGAATTTGGTAAGGTCCTACATATAATATTTCTCATTACTGATTATAATTAAACTCTTCAAATAAAATAACTTTTCTCTTTACTGGAACACCAATCCCTTCAGTTACATCACTAAGAACACGTGCTCCTATCTTATACAAAGGCTTCTTACCTCCTTAGTTATGAAGATGCTATAAAGCTCCTCTACTGGAGAGTCAAACATCTCTTTCAGAAGTATCTTTACTGTTGGAATCTTTACACCAACTGTATCCAAAGAAATTGGTATAACAGAATCCTGTAAAGCAAACTCAGGATAAAGTGCCATTGTATATGAATAGCAAACACATATATATTCCACACCAAAACTCTTTACTAGAAAAACATTAAGTTTGCAAAGTCAACCACTCAAAAGTTAGGGAATGCCAGGTTTAAGGCTGTCCAGCATTATTAAGCCTGCTCCCTTGTGCATATGCATTAATTACATGATAACATACTATTCTATATTAGGGTTAGATTAAGTGAGCACCACAGTCAAGCACTAGGAAAATCTGAGGCAACCCTAACATGCTTTTGGTGACAGGCAACAGAATGTGGAATGAATTAATTAGACCAGAGATCAGCAACCTTTGGCACGCGGCTCGCCAGGGTAAGCACCCTGGCAGGCTGGGCCGGTTTGTTTACCTGCCGCATCCGCAGGTTCGGCCGATCATGGCTCCCACTGGCTGCGGTTTGCCGCTCCAGGACAATCGGGGCGGCAGGAAGCGGAGGCCAGTACATACCTCAGCCCGCGCCTTCCCGCAGCCCCCATTGGCCTGGAGCAGCGAACCACGGCCAGTGGGAGCCGCGATCGGCCAAACCTGCGGACGCGGCAGGTAAACAAACCAGCCCGGCCCGCCAGGGTGCTTACCCTGGTGAGCCGCCAATCTCTGAATTAGACTGAGGAAATGAGGGAAGCAGAAAAATTTCAGCCTCGCCCTCTTGAAGCTGTCGTTGTTACTGACAGAACACTGGAAGTGAAGAACAGGGCACCTTTGATCTCCCTTTCACTGTCTGAAGATTCTGTGGTCCCGCAATGATTCTATTTCCACATTACCTGAGCACTACAGAGACTAGTCATAGCATTCATGTTGGTGAATTTACTGGCCTCCATCCCAAAGGTGATTTTAAAAGTGCATCAAACACTTACTGTTACAGATGAATGCTCCACATTACAGCACTATGTATATCTGCTGTTAGTCACAGGATAAATCTTAAGTTCTCTATTCCTCCTATGATGGCAGAGGTTGGGGCCAATAGCATCCATCTTTCCCAGTGAAACTTACATAGTAACTCTTAAAGCCAGCATACCTGAACATTATTCTCACTCAATTTTTTTTTAACCGCCAGTTCCGGACCAGCTGAAGTTTTGGTTGGTAGGATCATTCCCAGAGTAAACTCTGTAAATAGAGGAAGTAAAAAATATCATCTAACGTGAGGCCAACCTGTACACCCAACTACGCCCGTTGGCCCCACTACAGCCAAGCCCTTCCCCCTCTGCTCAGAACTGTATTTATTTTAGTAAAGATCTGAAAATGAGAATAGCCTGATTTCCACTAAATTCAGGCTTTTTCAGTTTTTGATTTTTCACCAAAATCAATAGAGTTCTGTCCACTTATGCCTAGAACATTCCCTGAAATTTTGGAATTGATTCAGATACAGAGAAATGCCACTGAGTTAAGTGTACGGCCTTGCTTTGCTCAGCCAATTAATTTGTAAGATCTCTAGGGCAGGGACTGTATCTTCACATATGTTTGTATAGCACTTATGACAATATGGTTCTGGTCCTGATTAGTGCCCCCGGGCTTTACTGCAAAATAAACATTTTACAAAAAAAAACAAAACTTTGAATATCCTGACTTTGATTAAATTCAAACCTTTAATGCAATATTATAATTAAAATGAAGGCATTGGGGTTTTGTTTTGTTCTTAAAGTAATATGAAAACAGTTTCTACCAGCTCAGATGAAAATGGATCGATCTATTCAAGCAGGGAGATTGCACAAAATGGGCCCATATAGTCACAGTATGAAGAAATGATCTTAATGTACCTGTTTTAAGAACTTTCAGATAATCTCTGAGAGCCTCCCTGACTTTTGAAGTTCCTTCTGTTCTCATAAGATCCTTTAGCACATCTCCATCTCCTTTCTTTTTGCTTACACTTATCTACAAATAAACATACAAATCTAAGAGATGCTTTGCACAATTTGATTTTTGGGGAACAAGTGTTGGAAAATGCTATCTTTGGTTTATTCAGAGGACAGGTGCAGAATAGATATTTCAAGTGCAAACTTTCCCACTTTATCATGTCTTTAAACTAAACCCGGATACTTTTTCTAAAGGAAACACAAGCAATTTTGTCTCCATAACAACTCAAGAACTAGCCAGAAGTTTAGATAGATTTCTCCCCCAGGAGTTCTTTAGAGACCACAATATCAACTATATCATTAGGCTAGCACCAAAGTAGAGGCCTTAAGATTAAAAAATGACAGACGGTGAAGCAAACATAGGGCTCAATTCTTATCTCAAACATGTGGCTCTGTATTGCCATGAACTGCATCTTTTAAAGACAGATACTGTGCATGCTTAGTAGCTAACTTTGGAAGATATGTATTTACGTATCGGAGGACAGAAATGAGCCATTAATGTTTTTGGTTCTTGACATCTTTTATCTTTAGAATACTAAAGACAAACTTGCTAAGTCATGTTGTTCTCCTATTATTCAGTTAACAGGAAATTTAATGGCAACTAAAGTTATTAATTTTATTTAAAAATTCCTGCCCTATACAGTTATGTTAGTATTTATTACCTACCTCTGTATCATCCACCTCATTTTCTTCTGACAGGTTAGGAATTTCAACAGATCCCTCATGTTTCTCACCAGATTCTTTCATTGTACCTGCATTAACAGAATGAATTCTTAAATGTAATAACTAAAGAACTATATTTTCCATAGTAGAAGTTTTACCCTTGTAAATGCTTTATGCAGAACTACTATATATTGCAGTTTAAAAATAGAAGGCCTGATCCTGCAAACACTTCTGAGAGAAGTGCTTGCTTCGCAAATAGTGCCATTGACCTCAATAAGGCAACTCATGGTAGTAATCACTACACTAGTAAGGCCTTGTCTACACTTGCGGTAATGTGTAGGGTATATGTAGCTACACACCACAGTGAAAAGCAGGGAACGGTTCTGGCGGGGGGAGGCAGTGAAGAAAGATCAGAGCCTTTCCCCACTGCCTCCCACCAGCCACAGCCTTTCCTTGCTGCAGGGATGGGCTCCAGCAGCTCTCTGTGATGAGGAAAAGCTCCAGCAATGGGGAGCTGTTGAAGCCTTTTCCACTGCTTCCTCTTCCCTGCCAGAGTCTTTCCCCACTGTCAAAACCTTTCCCTATGGCAGGGAAAGGCTCCAGCAGCAGGGAGGCAGTGGGACACTACACCGCTAAAAATAGAAGTGGGAAGCACTGTGGAGTGTATAGAGAGCCGTGTAGGAGATAAGCCAGAACCTTAGGGTGTGTCTTTACTCTACTTGTCTAAGCAGTGCCTCGTCATCTACACTGCTATTTATATCTCTTCTAGGCATGTGTGCAGTGCCTGTACTATACATGCCACCATAAATGGAGCCCTAGATCATGATCCTGGAACTTGTCACACCCAGAGAGACTGATGCACTTGAACAGAACCTCACTGAAGACAATGGGGCTCCACACAGGCATAGCAAGCAGTTCACATGAGTGCAAGAAGTTGCAGGATCAGGCCCTTAGTCCACCCTGTTCTGCTTTAATTTTTACAGTTCTAGGGGGTTGGACTAGATGACCATGGGGGGAGGGATAGCTCAGTGGTTTGAGCATTGGCCTGCTAAACCCAGGGTTGTGAGTTCAATCCTTGAGGGGGCCATTTAGGGATATGGGGCAAAAATCTAATTGGGGATTGGTCCTGCTTTGAGCAGTGGGTTGGACTAGATGATCTCCTGAGGTCCCTTCCAACCCTGATATTCTATGATTCTATGAACAGTTTTTGCTTCAGTAAAGATTCCTCCTCTTATTCTTAAAAAGTTTCTAGTTGTTCATTAAATTTATTCACCCAGCAGATCTGGTTTAAATGCTCTTCAAACTGTACTAGTGGCATTTCCATTCTGACATAGCACCTATGTCACACCATTAAATGTTATTTAAACAGTACAACTCCCTAGCAGCAAAGATGTTCATCAATGCTCACAACAAAACCCTCTAATATAAACACCCTGAAATATCATTTACTGCATTTTTGCAGTAACACTCTGCACGAACAGGCACTGCTGCAAAGGGGTGAATCAGCTGAAAGGCACGAAGTCACTCAGAAGTCCCATCTTCCAAATATCCAGATCCAACTGCCACTTAACTCAATGGAAAAACTTCCTTTAACAACTTTATGCAGAGGATTGTGCTCTGAATGAGCACCAGACTCTCCATCGAAAGAAATGCCCATGCATGAATATATCCTGACTTGCTGCAGGTAAAGCTCACACTAAAGTAGGCAAAAAGACATTTATGTGCAGTTTCTGTTAATATCTGAAGGAAAAATTAGGGTTTTTTTTTACTTCTTAGTCAATCAGTGTGCCCAAAGAAAATGTGTGTTTAGACTTATTTTTTGAACAATGGGGCACATACCTGCAGGATGGCTTTTCTAGCCAAACTTGCTGAATGGATAAGAGTTTAGGGAAGTGTTAGCAAACCCATGTAATCGTTGCAAAAAACAACAACAAAGATACAAATAAAACTAACTGGAAGGTCTAATTTATGACTAACAGTAATAGAGGCTTTTTAAACATTCAATTTTTATCTTTTTTAAACGGCTAATAATGCTGTACATATCAGTCACTTGGACAGACAATACCTGTGCTGGTCAGCAAATGCTAATCTAAATATTCACTGGATAGAGCCACACTGCTCACTGGAGGTAATGCTTTTGCATGGTAAATACCACTTTGAGGTAGGCACATATTATTATTGCCATTTTATAGATGTGGCAACTAAGACACCGAAAGATAAAATGGCTTGTCCAAAACCCAAAAGGTTCCAGTGTCAGAACTGTGATTAGTATTAATTAAGGCTGTTGATTAATTGCAGTTAACTCACGCGATTAACTCAAAAAATTAATTGTGATTAATCGCACTGTTAAACAATAGAATGCCGATTCAAATTTATTAAATATTTTGGATGCTTTTCTACATTTTCAAATATGTTGATTTCTATTACAACACAGAATACAAAATGTACAGTGCTCACTTTATATTCTTATTTTTAATTACAAATATTTGCACTGTAAAAATGATAAACAAAAGAAATAGTATTTTTCAATTCACCTCACACAAGTACTGTAGTGCAATCTCTTTATTGTGAAAGTGTAACTTACAAATGTAGATTTTTTTGTTGTTGTTGTTACATAACTGCACTCAAAAACAAAACAATTAGAGCCTACGAGTGCACTCAGTCCTACTTTTTGTTCAGCCAATCGCTAAGACAAACAAGTTTGTTTACATTTACGGGAGATAATGCTGACTGCTTCTTATTTACAATGTCACCTGAAAGTGAGAACAGGCATCCACGTGGCACTTTTGTAGCCGGCGTTGCAAGGTATTTACGTGCCAGATATGCTAAACATACGTATGCCCCTTCATGCTTCGGCCACCATTGCAGAGAACATGCTTCCATGTTGATGATGCTCATTAAAAAACTAATGCATTAATTTAATTTGTGACTGAACTCCTTGGGGGAGAATTGTATGTCTCCTGTTCTGTTTTACCTGCATTCTGCCATATATTTCACGTTATAGCAGTCTCGGATGATGACCCCCGCACATGTTCGTTTTAAAAACACTTTCACAGCAGATTTGACAAAACGCAAAAACGGTACCAATGTGAGATTTCTAAAAATAGCTATAGCACTCGACCCAAGGTTTAAGAATCTGAAGTGCCGTCCAAAATCTGAGAGGGACGAGGTGTGGCGCATGCTTTCAGAAGTCTTAAAAGAGCAACAATCAGATGTGGAAACTACAGAACCCAAACCACCAAAAAAGAAAATCAACATTCTGTTGATGGCATGACTAAAATGATGAAAATGAACACGCGTCAGTCCATTCTGCTTTGGATCATTATTGAGCAGAACCCATCATCAGCATGGACAATATCTTCTGGAATGGTGGTTGAAGCATGAAGGAACATATGAATCTTTAGCGCATCTGGCACGTAAATATCTTCCGATGCCGGCTACAACCGTGCCATGCGAACACCTGTTCTTACTTTCAGGTGACATTGTAAACAAGAAGCAGGCAGCATTATCTCCTGCAAATTGCAACCAAACTTGTTTGTCTGAGCAACTGGCTGAAGTAGGACTGAGTGGACTTGTAGCTGCTAAAGTTTTACATTGTTTTATTTTTGAATGCAGTTATTTTTTTGTACATAATTCTACATTTGTAAGTTCAACTTTCATGATAAAGAGATTGCACTACAGTACTTGTATTCGGTGAATTGAAAAGTGAGCACTGTACACGTATTCTCTGTTGTAACTGAAATCAATATATTTGAAAATGTAGAAAACATCCAAAAATATTTAAATAAATGGTATTCTATTATTAACAGTGTGATCAATAGCGACTAATTTTTTATTGCGCGATTAATCGTGATTAATTTTTTTAATCGCTTGACAGCCCTAGTATTATTGAGTTTTGGTTCCCAGTCCCATTTTAGATCTACTGGACCACATTACATTTCGGACAAGGTTATTTCAATATTAGACAAATTAACATTGAAAGCACCTTGCTCAAAAGGACCGCAGGTGTACTGGATTCCAGGACAGTAAGTTCACAGGTAGTTTTTATAGAACATGTACAAAAACTACCACCATAATATAAAGCTCTTCATTAAAATACTTATGATACCATGGGGATACAAATAATAGTTTTAGAATTTAATAAAAAACCTGATGTTTTTAATTTAAATCAACTTATTTTATTTAAGTGGTGCTAGTTCTTCACTTTCTTCCCAGTCTATGTTGCTAAAGTGGATTTTTGTGCATTTTTTAAATCGGGCTTTCCTAATTGTTAGTGAATTTCAGATTTACATAGCAGAATCAAAATCTAAGAAATGTTCATTTTTAAAATAGTAGATTGAATGCAGAATATTATAGAAAAGGACTAGATGGGGGAAGAACTATTGCTTTAAGTTTGAGAATGTTCCATGCTGTCAAACTCCCCAGAAGTTCTGATCTTATTTCTACTTCCAATTGGTCAGAGAACATGCAGGGGGGGGGAGGGAGAGGGGGGAGGTGGAAGTCCTGATACAGACCCAAACTCATGACCAATGGCTCTTAGAACTCTCAGTGAAATACTAGAATCTTCAAGCAAATACTCTTAAATACAGGTTCACAAAGGAATGCTGCAATGTATGGTAGAACACTGAATGCCTGTGAGATTAAGTGCTCTTATCACAGTGTAAGAATAGTTCATAATTGTTAATCGCTTCTGGTTTTCATCTCAGAAAGTTGTGGCAGGTAGGAAAAAACTATTATATTTTGTTCTTCACAATGTATAAAATTAAGCTACTCTAAATATATAGCATTAATAACTTAGTTCTTTATAAGAACATAAGAATGGCCATGTACCGACATTAAAGCACTGCCGCGACAGTGCTTTAACGTCTCTGCCCCTTTTGCCCCCCCCCCCCCCCCCCCCCCCCGCCCCCCGGGGGGGGGGGGGGGGGGGGGGGGGGGGGGGGTGCAAAAGGCAGGGCCAGCTCCAGGCACCAGTTGAGCAAACAGGTGCTTGGGGCGGCCAAGGGGAAGGGGCGGCACGTTGGGCTCTTCGGCAGCAATTCGGCAGAGGGTCCCTCGGTCCCTCTCGGAGGGAAGGACCTGCTGTCGAATTGCCGCCGAAGAAGAAAGCGGCGCGGTGGAGCTGCCGCCAATCGCGATCGCGGCTTTTTTTTTTTTTCCCCCGCCGCTTGGGGCGGCAAAAACCCTGGAGCCGGCCCTGGCAAAAGGGGCAGCTGCCCGAGGGCCGGCGATTTAAAATGGCCCGGGGCTCCTGGATGCCGCTGCCACAGCATCGGCTGGAACCCTGGGCCCTTTTAAATCGCCGCCGAGCCCCAGGCTGCACGGATCAGGCAGCACGGATGGGCTGGCTGGGGGAGGCTGACCCCCCCCAGCCCCGCCCCTTCTGCCCAAGGCCCCACTCCTTCTGGGGGCCCAGAGCCAGGCCCCCGTACCAGTAAGTGTTTAATATTACTTTCACCCCTGCCAAAGATCCATCTAGCCCAATATCCTGTCTTCCGACAGTGACCAATGCCAGGTGTGCCAGAGGGAATGAACAGAACAGGTAATCATCAAGTGATCCATTCCCTGTCGCCCATTCCCAGCTTCTGGCAAACAGAGGCTAGGGACACCATCCCTGCCCATCCTGGCTAATACCATTGATGGACCTATCCTCCATGAATTTATCTAGTTCTTTTTTGAACCTTGTTATAGTCTTGGCCTTCACAACATCCTCTGGCAAAGAGTTCCATAGGTTGACTGTGTGTTGTGTGAAGAAATACTTCCTTTAAATCTAAATTTACTTCCTATAAATCTAAAATTGCATTAACCTTTTTTCAAGGTAACCTAAGGCTTTGTAAAACTGACAAGTAAGCAGTGCAAACATTGCATTTTATAGTGTCAGGTAGCCAAGCTGCAGGAAAACTGGACAGCAGGACTCGGCATGGCATGTGCACAGCACTGGAAGGAACTCCATGAAATATCTCATCAGCTAAATGGAGAAGGGAGGAAAAAAATGCAGACAGCCCACAGGAGTGGAAAGCAGGACAATTCAAGGCACTGAACCACAATCCCACTTTGGGGCAGGGAGAGTGAGAGGGAAATAGGCTGCATTCACTACTACTCCCATCTCTTGCAGTAGTGGTTGAAGTCTGGCTGAGAGCTAATTACCACATTTTGGGAATGAACACTCTACCCTTCAGCATTGCAATATCGGTGTACAGTTTCCCAAGTACACAGTTCACATCAGCCATCAGCCTTCTCTAGGATTTGTCCCTGAGAAGAAAAAATGTGGAACACATGTCTCACTGAAGAGATATGGTTACACAATACTCATTGAAAAGAATGGTAGCATTTGCTAAAGAGAACTGATTACTTGATCAATTAAGTAGATTTAAACTGGCTAGTGTATCTCATAATTCACTTTTTTTTTAAGTCTTGACATTATTCACACTCCTTTTTGCAATTTTCTTTACATACTGTATTACAAAGATGTCTATATTTTCTTTACACTTTTCCTGAAACAGTTCCTCCTTTCCTTGCTGCCACCATGAATTCATTAATTGAATACCTATCATTTGTAAGCTCGATAATTTTAAACAATTCGAACAAGTCATAATAAAGCAGATGAGGATTGTCACAATGCAAATGCCTGCTTCTTGCAGAGTAAAATGAGTCATGTCCTAATTTATTCAAAAATACTGAATGTGAACATATCTGTTTTGCAGTAATAAAATTGAAGTATGGAAAAAAATTCAAGAAAAAAAGACCAGAGTTTCAAGATTATTTCAAAATAACCTATTTTAGGAGCTGAGACTCACTGATTTTGTTCCTCTCTGATTTCTTTGCCACTTCAATTCAGTTTATGAAAATATTACTGCTCCTCCAACCTAACGAAGAGTTTGCTTTCTAGAATAATCATTCCAGGAAACTTGTGCACACCACCACACATGGCCCCGATCCTGCAAGCAGGTTTGCATGGCCAGACCTATACACCCACACAGACCACCACTGACTCCAGGGGCCTCCATGTGGGTGCGGAGTCTGCCTAGAGCCTGTGTGGGCAAACTTTTTGGCCCGAGGGCCACATCTGGATATAGAAATTGTATGGCGGGCCATGAATGCTCACAAAATTGGGTTTGGGGTGTGGAAGGGGGTGAGGGCTCTGGCTGGGGGTGCAGGCTCTGGCGTAGGGCCAGAAATGAGGAGTTCAGGGTGCAGGAAGGGAGGGCTGGGGCAGCAGGGGTGCAGGCTCTGGGGATGAGGCGTTTGGAGTGCAGGAGGGTGCTCCGGGCTGAGACCGAGGTGTTCGGAGGGTATGAGGGGGATCAGGGCTGGGACAGGGGGTTGGGCCATGGGGGGTTGAGGGCTCCGGCTAGGGATGCAGGCTCTGGGGATGAGGGGTTTGGGGTGCAGGAGGGTGCTCCAGGCTGGGACCAAGTGGTTCGGAGGGCGGGGAGGGGGATCAGGGCTGGGGCAGGGTGTTGGAGCGCTGGGGGGTGGGTGGTGTCTCAGGGGTGCAGGCTCCGGGCGGCGCTTACCTCAAGCAGGTCCCGGAAGCAGCGGCATGTCCCCCCTCCGGCTCCTACGCGGAGGCATGGCTAGGTGGTTCTGCTGCGCGCTGCCCCGTCCGCAAGCACCGCCCCGTCCGCAGGTGCCATTGGCTGTGGTGCCAATGGCAGCTGCAGGGGTGGCGCTTGGGGTGGGGACAGCGTGCAGAGCGGAGCCTTCTAGGTGCCTCTATGCACAGGAGCTGGAGGGGGGACATGTTGCTGCTTCTGGGAGCCACGCAGAGTGGCCCCCAACCCTGCTCCCCGACTGGAGCGCCGGATCAGCGCAAGCCCCAGAACCCACTCCCCACTCTCCAGCGGGAGCTTGAGGGCCGGATTAAAACGGCTGGCGGGCCAGATGCGTCCATAGTTTGCCCACCTCTGGCCTAGAGGGTCCTGTTCGGGTCTTAATGTGCAGACATTCTGTATTTACTAGTCACAGTTTTCAGTGCTAATATGGAAATGTGGTAAACAAACCTGAAGCAACTTTTCCAGAACAGGTGCCACAAACACCTTCAGGGATGATCTACAAATATTTGGTCCCACCTTAGTGTGGGAGGTGTACTAGATGGCATCGCGAGGTCCCTTCCAGCACAATGTTTCTATGACTATGAAGTTTTGAGCAGCAAAAGTGAGTCTTCTAAGAGAAAGAAATTACCCAGTATAATCATTCAATCATCAATCCGTATCTTTTGGCCCAGAACAATCTCAAACCAAGATCTATTGACACAGTGCAGCCAAGAGGATCTGAGCACCATCATTGCCAGGAGGCGGTGGAGATGGATTGGGCACGTGCTTCGGATGGAAACTGATTCCATCACCAGAGTAGCAATAAGATGGACACCTGAAGGGAAACAAAAACGAGGCCGCCCGAAAACAACATGGCAAAGAGCTGTGGAAGCCGAGCTGAAAAACCAGGGGCACAGCTGGGGAACCATTGAAAGACTTGCTAGAAACAGACAGGAGTGGAGGAGCTTTGTCACTGCCCTAAATGCCAGAGGCGTAATAGGAATATGATGATGATCATGATCCTTCAATCATAGCTGTAAGAATTGATAGCACTTTAGCTGGGCTAGCAGCAGCGAGACTGACAGCAAGTGCTGAGAAGAATGTGAGAAATACACGCAAATATTAAGAAGATTATTGCCCTAATGCAGGGGTTCTGAATCTTTTTCTTTCTAACTCCCCGCCCCCCAGATGCTATAAAAACTCCACAGCCTGCTTGTTCCATACCTGTTTTTCTGCATATAAAAGCCAGGGGGTCCCATGAACCTAAGTTGCTCAGGTTTCAGCTTCAGCCCTGGGTGGCAGGGCTTGGGGCCCTGGGCTTCATCCCCATGCGGTGGTGCTTTGGTTTTCTGCCCTGGGACCCAGCAAGTCTCATACCAGCCCTGCTTGGCAGACCCCCTAAAACCTGCTCAGGGGGTCCTGGACCCCTGGTTGAGACCCACTGCCCTAATGCACTGCACAATCCAAAAAGGCTACTGTTGCTGCCTCCATGAGTTTGCAGCCTACAGGGGATGCACATGACACTCCACCTTGTGCTGTATTTCTCTTTACAAGAGAACCAAGAAGAGTCAGTTACCTTTCCAGCTAAGTTTTATGTTCCATTCGTAGAAGAAAATCAGTTTCCCTTTCCGGCTGTTGCAGGAGGCTTCGCCTTCCAGTTGCTTCAGGTCGCTTATTTCACAGCTGCCCGCCTCATTGCCCACCACGATCCCCACCAGCAGCTGCTCCAGTTTGCTTTTAGACCAGCTGGTCGCGTCCCGCTCGGTCCTGCGGCAAAGGGCGGAGAGAGGGGGTGTGGCGCGCGCGAGCATCCCGGGCTGCGCCTGTTCCTGCGCCGGGCGCTGTCCTCAGCCGGACCCGAGCCGCCCGGTGCAAGCCCCGCTGCTCCCCCTCGGGCGCCCGGGAGGCTCAGCATGGAGCCGGCAGCAAACCCCGCGCTTCCCCGCACCCAGCGCCCACAGACTCGGCCCGGCCGCTCCTAATGTCCGGACAGCCCCAGCCGCTGCAGGGATGGGGGAGAAGCTGCCGCGCAGGGGCAGGCAGCGCAGCGGGGCCACGCCGGGCAGCCTCCGGCCCCTTCCCCGCCCGCTCACCAGTGCCAGTTGTTCACGTTGGTGGCGTCCGCTCGCTCCTCCACGATCCAGCGCGGGTCCCCCTGGCCCCACTTGGCCATGGCGCTGCCGTCTGCCTCCCGCCGCCGCCGCTACCCCTGCCCGGCCCCGCCTCCCCTCCGCCCGGCCTCTTCCGGCGCCGAGACCGAGCGAGAAGGTGCCAGAACCGTCCCCGGGGACTCCGAGCCGCCGCCGCCACCTGCTAGTCCCTGGCGGGCCGCCCAGGCGCCCTGAAACGCGGGGCCGTTACACGCCCCCCGCCCGGGCTGCAGGCGGCGCTGCCCCGGCTCTGGGTGTGTTTTGGCTATAGGGGGTGGGCGACATAGTGTTCGGCTGCTTTGGCAGTGGGTGGGCACCAGTGTGGTATGTGTGTAAGGTGTGCGGCCAGCGTGTGACAGGAACAGGCACCCAGGGGCGGCTCTAGCTTTTTTGCCGCCCCAAGCACGGCAGGCAGGCTGCCTTTGGCGGTGTGCCTGCGGGAGGTCCCCAGTCCCGCGGATTTGGCGGCATGCCTGTGGGAGGTCCGCCGGTTCCGCGGCTTCGGTGTACCTGCCGCTGACTTGCTGCCGAATCCGCGGGACCAGAGGACCTCCCACAGGCAAGCCGCCGAAGGCTGTCTGACTGCCGTCCTCGCAGGGACCGGCAGGGCGACCCGCACGGCTTGCCACCCCAGGCACATGCTTGGAGCGCTGGTCCCTGGAGCCGCCGCTGCAGGCACTGGTGCTAGAGGGGCTCTGAGCGGGGGGAAAAAACCTTACACAATCTGAATGGAAACCCCTGGGACAACTCAGCCCCTCCTGAAGGGCAGGAAAACGTCGGAACATTGCAGACTTCATGGATCTCTAGCGGGGTGGTCACCCGCAGGGGTTAAAGGGGCTGGCCCTGAAGAGGTTAAAACAATTCCAGGATGAGAAAAGAATGGGCTGAGTGGGGAGGCAGCCGGGCTGCTAGCTAGGAGCTTAGGCAGACTTTCTCTCTAGCTGTGGAGAGAGATGGGCCTGGCTGCTTGAGAGCACAGCAGGATACCTAGGGTGGAGCAGGGCTGAGGAAAGGCCAGAGGAGCTGGGGAGCTCCAGGCCTGGAAAACCCCCAGGCTGCAGGTCTTGCTAAAGGCTGGAAAGGGTGCAGGGTTGCAGAGGTGCAGCCCAGGATAGGCAAAGGCAGCAGGTTCAAACCCCCCTTGCCGATGATGAGTGGATGATGAGGGCCTACCCCCTTACAGAGGATAGACAGCAGTGCCCAGTTGCTCAGTGCAAGCGGACAGGGAGAGAGACACTGTATACTAGTGATTTTTCACACTTGCTATCTGGTTACCCAGTGAGCGGGGCTAGATGGTGACTGGCAGTAGCCACTGAGGCAAGGTTGGGATAGAGGGTTGGGGGTTCCCCTGGGTGGGGAGACCCAGAGAGTGGGGGTACTGCCAGAGGGCAGCACGCAAGGTAAAGGGGAACCAGAGTCTGGGAGGGACACGGGGGCTTGAGGCACACGGGATACTGGCCGGTAGAGGGTGCTCCAAGACTGGAAAAGCTAATTCCCTTGATGGCCAGCGGGAGGTGCCGCACCAGTGAGTCACTGTGCCGCTACAGGATCCTTGTCCCTTCAGAGTGGATTCTGGGAATTAAGGGTGCTGAGGGATCACTGAGAAAGGGACCCTAGGCGTGCTCCAACTCTGCAGACACAAAACTCCCTCCCTCCTTACTGAGTTGCTCTGCTATCTCTCCCTCCACATTTTTCCTGAAGGTCAATATGGTACGTTGGCTTCTGTTCTCCCTACAGCTACATTTGAGATCGAAGCAAGTTACTACAGTACTGCTTTGAGTTGTAGCAAGTCCTGCTCAGATTCTGGCACCCTGCAGGAAATGGTGACATGGGCTGTAGCCAGTGCCCACACTGCCCTTCCTAAACCCCTGCCCCTCCAATGCCACAGAGCATAGGTGCTAGAACTAGCGGAGCAGGGGGTGCTGCAGCACCCCCTGACTTTTAGTGGTTTCCATTATATACAGGGTTTACAGTTTGGTTCAATGGCTCTCAGCACCCCCACTATACAAATTGTTCTAGTACCCCTGCCACAGAGAGACATCTTCAGAGTCCAGGGCAGAGCTGCATGGAAGGGTGGAAACTGCTCCTCTGCAAGCAGAGTGGTCCACTAGTAGAGGGGCACACAGGAGGGGATACACTAGGCCAATGGTCTTGTCTGTTCTGTGGACATAAAAATTCCCTTTGCACTTTTCATAAGAGTAGAGGGTTTGGTGCTGTGCCCTTGGCTACAAATTCACCTCACTCTATTAATGCTAGCTGTTTCCTTTCCTAACTTAGATGGGGCTCGATTTTAATGTGTAATCCTTAGGGATGAACGGTGCTTATACATATAATATCTAATCCAATGATTTTGAGAATTTATGATAAGGGCAGTGTTTATTTGTTGTACATATGTAACACCAAAAGGATATAAAATGATTTGATAGTAGGGGACAATGTTTTTCCTTAAATTATGAAAAGTCATCACAGAGGATATTTTCTTATGTCTGAAATAGCACAAAAAACTAATCACATTTTAAAATATCATTGCTCTGAGGAAAACAAGTTTGAAGTATAATCATACGTACTTTTTTGCTGAGCACTTCCTTGATTTTCAGAAGCTACAATGTCTCCTTAATGTAGTACTTACTTACTTCCCAGTCAATCTCTTACAGCATATACATATAGGAATCAAAATCTGGACAATGTTCCTGTTTTTATTAGAACAACAAAATACTTTAAATGACTCTAAGAGCAAGGGTTGTGATTCTCATAAGGCGGAGATATGAGGTCCTTCGTCCTCCCTCTCTGTCAGTGCTACCAAAATGTCAAGATCAGGGTCATTTTGTTCATTCTTTGGCTCCAAAATAATTGCCACTTCTGAAAACCTTACTCCTTTCAGTTCTTTCTCATTATTACGCATTGTTGGATCAGGTGTTAAGGAAAAAGCTGGTCCATCGTTGGTTTCTGTCAGAAAGCAAGTCTGCAAGAAATTATAATGAATAATACAAATGAGACAAAATGTCACGAAGGTACAGAATTAGACAAATTCTAAACAGGCAAAATCTCAAGTACTTTTTTCTGTGTTCCACACTTGAAATATGGCGAGAGTGCATATTTTTGTAATGGTGAAGGTTGCTGGACCAGCAGTAAATGAGATGCCTTTCGGTACATACTGTAGATATAAATGACTCCTAGTCCTTTACTGGACCCAGTCTTCATTCTTTCATTTTTCAATTCAAATTACCTGATTAGTAACAGCTTCTGTAGTGAGCTGAGGAGCTACATTATTAGGTTTAGTGGTCTCTTTGGGTGCTACATTTTCTTCATGTTCATTTTTAACATCTAATAGTAGAATGTCACGGTCATCACATTTTTGTTTCTCTACTAATATTTCCTTCTCATCATTGTTTTTATTGATATTTTCCACATCTTTAACCTCCATCACTTGGGCATCACTGAAAAAGAGTAAGATAATGTATGAGGCCCTAATCCTGCAAGTACTCGTGCATGAAAACCTGGCTCTGTTGAAGTCAATGGCAAAACTTGCATTGGCTTTAAAGTATTTCACCCAAGTTGCAAACTTTATCTACCATATGTGAGTAGTCTCATTGGAAGCATGTACATTCCTGTCTCCTATAGGGCTGAACAGAGGTCAATATGGCTTGTCAAAGAGTACATGAAGTCTTGCCCACAGTACATACGATTTGCTTTAAAAGATACCAACTTCCGTGATACCTTAAAAAGTTTTATATTTTAATTCAGCAACAGTTCATTGGAAATCAACCAGTACAGCTAATCATAGATGAAAGAAAACCTTGTATGATCTGAACAATTAAGCAATCACACATTTCACTATGCTGATTTGTACAAGCTGTGGCATGTCTTCAGCATTATACTTACTTGTCATCTTGTTTCCTTAAATTTTGTGGACTTGCATCACTGTCAGTTGCATAAGGATTTCCTATATTTCTGTTAATTTCATTGTGTTCATTGACTAAGAATTGAAGCTTAGCATTTCTGAAAACGACAAATACACAACAAGCAAATGGTTCCCTATTTTTGTGAATTGGCCTTGCAGTATTTCTAAACATTTACAATACAAATAATAATTTAAGTGAGCACATATTTTGAGCCACATTAATTCCTGAGGTAACTTTATCCACTTAAATAGAATTATCCCAGGGATTAATTTGGCTCATTATTTCCTGTTTCACTGAAATAAATATTAAGTTCAGTTACATGCTGCTGATTATGATTAAACAGACACTGTCAACTTGAAATCTAGTCAGTTTCAAACGGGTATGACCCTGCTGTCTTTGAAGTCAATGGCAGAATTCCCAATGTCTTCAGTGGTGCAGGATCAGGGGATAGTGAGTGAAGTGTATTATAATGTACTACATCTGTGTCCCCCTCACGTTATCTCTGACCTTGCAACCACATTTTCCTATTTAAAAAAAAAAGTCTGTCCACTGATGCCTTGTCACAAAACAAAAGAGGAAACAAGCTATAGAGGTTGTCTGTACACAAAGTGCTGTCAAAGGTAAATAGTAACAAAGTGAAAAAATAGAGAAAAATAGTTCTTGGCTCTAATCTTTCATTTACAGCAAATTTTAGGTGATACGTCATTAGTAATTTTCCAGACAGAACTGTGATTTTTCAAGTTGACACTATGCCTTTAAAGTTGAATTCTTAGTAAGGATTGTAATCCAAATCTACCTTTGTTAATCTAAATAAAATATTTATTCATACCTTTTTCTAGTAACAAATATGTATGTCACAAAGGCTATAAGAATGCAGCCCAGCAGAATACTTAGAATTATGGTTGCTATAAGTTCAGAGGGCATTGAGTCAACAGGTATCTCTTCTACTGCAACAGAAACAGAAGTTCCAAATATTTTTTCCAGTTCAGTTTGAATGGCCATCTCTTGTTCCTTAAATTTTCTAAAAACAGACAAGTAAAAACCTTTGCATCAATTTATTTAACAAAAGGCCTTCACTTTGGTTTATAAAGCAGCGAAGAAAAGACTAAAACTAGAGAAGATTGGTGCTGTCCCATGGTATACTGGAACACAGCATGCTTCCCCACACGGGATTCACATCTATCACCAGTATTGTACTCTGAGGCCTGGTCTACACTACGAGTTTAGGTCGAATTTAGCAGCGTTAAATCGAATTAAGCCTGGACATGTCCAAATGACGAAGCCCTTTTTTTCGACTTAAAGGGCCCTTTAAACCGGTTTCTTTACTCCACCTCCGACGAGGGGATTAGCGCTAAAATCGGCCTTTGCGGGTCGGATTTGGGGTAGTGTGGACGGAATTCGACATTATTGGCCTCCGGGAGCTATCCCACAGTGCTTCGTTGTGACCGCTCTGGACAGCACTCTCAACTCAGATGCACTGACCAGGTAGACAGGAAAAGCCCCGCGAACTTTTGAATTTCATTTCCTGTTTGCCCAGCGTGGAGAGCACAGGTGACCACGCAGAGCTCATCAGCACAGGTAACCGTGATGGAGTCCCAGGATCGCAAAAGAGCTCCAGCATGGACAGAACGGGAGGTACGGGATCTGCTCGCCATATTGGGAGACAAATCAGTGCTAGCTGAACTCCGTAGCAGTAAACGAAATGGCAAAATATTAGAAAAAGTCTCAGAGGCCATGAAGGACAGAGGCCATAACAGGGATGCACAGCAGTGCCGCGTGAAAATTAAGGAGCTAAGGCAAGACTACCACAAAGCCAGAGAGGCAAACAGAAGGTCCGGGGCAGAGCCGCAAACATGCCGCTTCTACGCGGAGCGGCATGCCATGCTAGGGGGTGCAGCCACCACTACTCCAACCGTGTGCTTTGACTCCATCAATGGAGAATCACGCAACAGGGAAGCAGGTTCGGGGTACGAGGAAGATGATGATGAAGACAATGAAGATAGCTCACAGCAAGGAAGCGGAGAAACCGGTTTCCCCAACAGCCAGGATATGTTTATCACTCTGGACCTGGAACCAGTAACCCCCGAACTCACCCAAGGCATGCTCCCAAACCCTGAGGGCACACAAGGGACCTTTGGTGAGTGTACCTTTGTAAATATTACACATAGTTTAAAAGCAAGTGTGTTTAATGATTAATTTGCCCTGCCAATCGTGGCCAGTACAGCTACTGGAAAAGTCTGTTAACGTGTATGGGGATGGAGCAGAAATCCTCCAGGGACATCTCCAGAAAGCTCTCCTTCATGTACTCCCAAAGCCTTTGCAAAAGGTTTCTGGGGAGGGCTGCCTTATCCCGTCCGCC
>NW_020664483.1:19040644-19102597 GCF_002925995.2 Terrapene triunguis
ACTTAATGCACTTAGAGCATTTTATGTGGGGACACACACAATCGACTGTATAAAACCGATTTCTATAAAACCGGCTTCTATAAATTCGACCTAATTTCGTAGTGTAGACATACCCTGAGAATCTGTGCCAGCAGCTTCTCCAACTAATTCAGGCAGCTGGTGTTGACATGCTCTAAGGGGATGGAAAGTTTAGAATGGGGAGCTTAAAGGATGATCCTGCAATGAGATGAGACCAGATGGATCTCTGTGTGCATGTAGAGCTTCAGTGAAGCCAACAGAACTCTGCATAGGCACAAGGGTCCATCTGGGTGGAGTTCGTTGTAGAATTGGGGCCTGAATAGGTATTGTGGGGGCCCCACCACCATTTATGACTCTAGTAACACCTAAGAAGTGAATCATAGGCGTTATATTATGTTATGTCTGAACTACTGATGGGTAAAACTCAAAAGATCCAGAGGTTCAATTTGATTTAAGCTGCTAAAACAGCTGTAGGACAGATTCAAAGATGGTGTAAACAGGAAAAGTCCATTGAGCTCAGTGGAGTTCACCTGCTTATGCCAGGGCTGAATTCAGTCCCATACCTCAGTGGTAAAGTCCTACAGAACAGAACAGAGATTTATTACTCGTCTATATAATTTTTAACCAACCTGTTAAATGCTATTGTAGGGATCTAATTCTCATTTAAATTCAGAGTTGTTTAGAATAGTTCCTATAGCCCCCGGTTTAATTTCTGTAGAATGCTCTTGATTTCAACCCTCCCTTTTGAATTCTGTAGGATGTTTCCATAAGAGTTGCTTTATCTGAACCATATCAGAACTTCCTGAACCTCCTGGAATCTATAAAACCGGGTTGGAAATCTCACCAGGATAGTGTCTGTATGGTATTTTAACACTTTCAAGTCCCACCAGGAACCACTTACAGGAAAATAGCTTTTTGAGAATTAACTTTTTGAAACTCAGAAGTGGTTCAGTTTGAGATTTGAGGGACATCTCAGAGCAGTTCTTACTTGATCTGAACCAGTTCATTCATCCCTAATCAAGATGTAAATATTTTAAAGGAAACAAAATCCAGCTTTGTAACTCACAATGATACACTCTGTACTATACCATACAGACCTTTTTACATGCTCCGCAGGTATTGCTTGGGCTGCCTGATCAACAGCGACAATCTTTACATGGGTTACATCCGTGCTTTCTCTTACTCTTCTGTCAACAGTACTAGATAACACATCAATGATGTAAACAGTCCATTCGAGTTTTCCTTCTAGAACCCTGCCACCAGATTGAGATAAACAATTTTAATTGGCTGGGGAACAACAAATTATTTTTATCTAGAAATGACAAAGTAATCAATGTTATACAACGATAACATTTAATATAATATTATGCAATTATTTACCATTTTCATCTAAGGATCTCAAAACACAATAATGGCTCATGTTTATTATCATCCCTGTTTTATAGATAGGAAAATTGATGCACAGCGGTTAAGTGACTTGCCCAAGGACACACAGTAGGTCAGTATCAGAGGGTGTGTCTACTCTGAAAAAAAACCTCTTGTAGCAGCTGAGTCAAACTGACTCAAGTTTGCTGGGCTTGCACTACAGGGCTACAAATAGCTGTGTAGATGTTCCCACTTGGGCTGGAGCCTGAGCTCTGAGACCCATTCCTCTTTCCAGGTTTCAGACCCTCGGCTCCAGCCTGAGTGGGAATGTGTATATTGCTATTTTTAGCCCCATAGAGCAATCTCAAATCAGACTCACTGCTGTGTTTTTTTCCCCTCTTCAGTGTAGATGTACAAAGAGTCAGTTAGAGAACCCAGTGATCCCAACTCAGAGTCCTCTGCTCTGAACACTAGACTAAGCTACTTCCCATTATTGTTTCATATGAAACCTGGAAACTCTTAGATATGTTAGCATAAATGAGCTACAAAAGAAAACTTTAAAATGTAAATTGAAATAAATTCTCTTGCTTGCAGTTCACAACCAATACAACTTAGCACAAGGAATATTGTGTCATGCTTTACCAAATGAATATTGATTTGTTTCCTGAAAGCATTGTTATAAATATTTCAGATTCATATCTATCAGATGTGGACTATTATTATTACCACTTAAAGGTGAAATACAAGGGGGAAAACCTATTTGCTTTGGGCCCTTTATTGTTCTGATTTCATTGGAACATAGACAATTTCATACCGGATCAGACCAGTGGTAACCCATAATCCAGTATCCTGTCTGTGACAGTGGTCAGCACCACCTGCTTTGGAGGAACAGGGATGGCAGAACTAGGGAACCCGGGTGGGTTAATGACCCTGCAGTGGAAATTTTGCAGGGGTTGACATATGTTTCTCCCTCCCCCCACCCCGCAATCTTTGCCGCACATACAACAGCACAGAGGCAAGAGCAGGATCCAGCTATGTTTATGACCCCACGCATACACAGGAGGGGGAACGAAGAGGGGAAGTGTAGTCTGTAACCTATCATTTAAATCAGCTTCTGTACCAGATGACTGGAGGATAGCTAATGTGACGCCAATTTTTATAAAGGGCTCCAGAGGTGATCCCTGCAATTACAGGCCTGTAAGCCTGACTTCAGTACCAGGCACACAATATAATAAAGAACAATATTGTCAGACATATAGATGAGCATAATTTGTTGAGGAAGAATCAACATGGTTTTAGTAAAGGGAAATCATGCCTCACCAATCTACTAGAATTCTTTGGGGGGGTCAACAAGCATGTGGACCAAGGGATCCAGTGGATATAGTGTACTTCGATTTTCAGAAAGCCTTTGACAAGGGCCCTCACCAAAGGCTCTTATGCAAAGTAAGCTGCTATGGGATAAGAGGGAAAGTGCTCTCATGGATTGCTAACTGGTTAAAAGATAGGAAACAAAGGGTAGGTATAAATGGTCAGTTCTCAGAATGGAGAGAGGTAAATAGTGGTGTCCCCCAAGGGTCTGTTCTGGGACCAGTCCTATTCAATATATTCATAAATGATCTGGAAAGAGGGGTAAACAGGTGGCAAAATTTGCAGATGATACAAAATTACTAAAGATAGTTAAGACCCAGGCAGATTGCAAAATGCTCCAAAAGGATCTCTCAAAACGGGGTGATTGGGCAACAAAATGGCAGATGAAATTTAATGTTGATAAATGCAAAGTAATGCACATTGGAAAGCATAATCCCAACTATACATATAAAATGATGGGGGTCTAAATTAGCTGTTACCATTCAAGAAAGAGATCTGGGAGTGGTACTATATGTGAAAGAAAATGTAGAATCAAATGAAGTAAAAATCTTAAATGAATCCACATGTTCCACAGAATCTCTATGTATAATAATTCCATGCTCTAATAAGAATATAACAGTAGGGATCTATTATCAACCACCTGACTAGGACAGTGATAGTGACTATGAAATGCTAAGGGAGATTAGAGAGGCTATCAAAATAAAGAACTCAGTAATAGTGGGAGATTTCAATTATCCCCATATTGACTGGGTACATGTCACCTCAGGACGAAATGCAGAGACAAATTTTCTCGATACTTTAAACGACTGCTTCTTGGAGCAGCTGCTACAGGAACCCACAAGGGGAAAGGCAATTATCGGTTTAGTCCTCAGTGGAGTGCAGGATCTGGTCCAAGAGGTAACTATAACAGGACCGCTAGGAAATAGTGACCATAATATAATAAAATTTAACATTCCTGTGGTGGGAAGAACACTTCAGCAGCCCCAAACTGTAGCATTTAATTTCAGAAAAAGGAACTATGCAAAAATGAGGAGGTTAGTTAAACAGCAATTAAAAGGTACAGTGACTAGAATGAAATCCCTGCAAGCTGCATGGACACTTTTCAAAGACACCACAATACAGGCCTAACTTAAATGTATACCCCAAATTTAAAAACACAGTAAAAGAACTAAAAAAGAGCCACTGTGGCTTAACCATGTAAAAGAAGCAGTGAGAGATAAAAAGGCATCTTTTAAAAAGTGGAAGTCAAATCCTAGTGAGGTAAATAGAAAGGAGCATAAACACTGCCAAATTAAGTGTAAAAATGTAATAAGAAAAGCCAAAAAGGAGTTTGAAGAACAGCTAGCCAAAAACTCAAAAGGTAATAACAAAATGTTTTTTAAGTACATCAGAAGCAGAAAGCCTGCTAAACAACCAGTGGGGCCCCTGGACAATCGAGATAAAAAAGGAGCACTTAAAGACAATAAAGTCATTGCGGAGAAACTAAATGAATTCTTTGCTTCAGTCTTCATGGCTGAGGATGTTAGGGAGATTCCCAAAGCTGAGCCATCCTTTGTAGGTGACAAATCTGAGGAATAGTCACAGATTGAAGTGTCATTAGAGGAGGTTTTGGAATTAATTGATAAACTTAACAGTAGCAAGTCACCAGGACCAGATGGCATTCACCCAAGAGTTCTGAAAGAACTCAAATGTGAAATTGCGGAACTATTAACTAGGGTTTGTAACCTGTCTTTTAAATCAGCTTCTGTACCTAATGACTGGAAGATAGCTAATGTAACGCCAATATTTAAAAAGGGCTCTAGAGGTGATCCCGGCAATTACAGACCGGTAAGGCTAATGTCAGTACCGGGCAAGTTAGTTGAAACCATAGTAAAGAATAAAATTGTCAGACACATAGAAGAACATAAATTGTTGAGAAAAAGTCAACATGGTTTCTGTAAAGGGAAATCATGTCTTAGTAATCTATTAGAGTTCTTTGAAGGGGTCAACAAACATGTGGACAAGGGGGATCCAGTGGACATAGTGTACTTAGATTTCCAGAAAGCCTTTGACAAGGTCCCTCACCAAAGGCTCTTACGTAAATTAAGTTGTCATGGGATAAGAAGGAAGATCCTTTCATGGATTGAGAACTGGTTAAAAGGCAGGGAACAAAGGGTAGGAATAAATGGTAAATTTTCAGAATTGAGAGGGGTAACTAGTGGTGTTCCCCAAGGGTCAGTCCTAGGACCAATCCTATTCAACTTATTCATAAATGATCTGGAGAAAGGGATAAACAGTGAGGTGGCAAAGTTTGCAGACGATACTAAACTGCTCAAGATAGTTAAGACCAAAGCAGACTGTGAAGAACTTCAAAAAGATCTCACAAAACTAAGTGATTGGGCAACAAAATGGCAAATGAAATTTAATGTGGATAAATATAAAGTAATGCACATTGGAAAAAATAACCCCAACTATACATACAATATGATGGGGGCTAATTTAGCTACAACTAATCAGGAAAGAGATCTTGGCGTCATCGTGGATAGTTCTCTGAAGATGTCCACGCAGTGTGCAGCGGCAGTCAAAAAAGCAAACAGGATGTTAGGAATCATTAAAAAAAGGGATAGAGAATAAGACGGAGAATATCTTATTGCCCTTATATAAATCCATGGTATGCCCACATCTTGAATACTGCATACAGATGTGGTCTCCTCATCTCAAAAAAGATATACTGGCATTAGAAAAGGTTCAGAGAAAGGCAACTAAAATGATTAGGGGTTTGGAACGGGACCCACATGAGGAGAGATTAAAGAGTCTAGGACTTTTCAGCTTGGAAAAGAGACTAAGGAGGGATATGATAGAGGTATATAAAATCATGAGTGGTGTGGAGAAAGTGAATAAGGAAATGTTATTTACTTGTTCCCATAATATAAGAACTAGGGGCAGGGCTGGTGCAAGGATGTTTCGCGCCCTAGGCGAAACTTCCACCTTGCGCCCTCCCCCCTCCCCGAGCCCTGGGGCACCCCCCCGCAGCAGCTCCCCATCCCCCCTCCGCCCTGAGGCGCCCCCCACCCCACGGCAGCTCCCCCTGGCCCGGGGAGCCGTGCAACAGCTCCCCACCCCAGCTCACCTCTGCTCCACCTCCTCCCTGAGCATGCCGTCGCTGCTCCACTTCTCCCACCACCCAGGCTTGCGGTGCCAATCAGCTGTTTGTCACCGCAAGCCTGGGAGAGAGAGAAGCAGAGCGGGGCGGCGTGCTCAGGGGAGGAGGCAGAGCAGAGGTGAGCTGGGGAGAGGTGAGAGGTGAGTTCCCCTGCGTGCCGCCCCACCTTACTTGCTGCAGGCAGCTCTCCCCGCGCCCCCCTGCCCCAGCTCCCTCTGCCTAAATGCCGACAACGACCGGGGCGGCTGATGATGTGGCCGCCGCGGTCGCCGCCGAAGAAAATGCTGCCCCCCAAATGGTAGTGCCCTAGGCGACCGCCTTGGTCGTCTAATAGGTTGCACCGGCCCTGACTAGGGGCCACCAAATGAAATTAATGGGCAGCAGGTTTAAAACAAATAAAAGGAAGTTCTTCTTCACACAGCACACAGTCAACCTGCGGAACTCCTTGCCTGAGGAGGTTGTGAAGGCTAGACTATAACAGGGTTTAAAAGAGAACTAGATAAATTCATGGAGGTTAAGTCCATTAATGGCTATTAGCCAGGATGGGTAAGGAACAGTGTCCCTAGTCTCTTTTTGTCAGAGGGTGGAGATGGATGGCAGGAGAGAGATCACTTGATCATTGCCTGTTAGGTTCACTCCTTCTGGGGCACCTGGCATTGGCCACTGTCAGCAGACAGGCTACTGGGCTGGATGGACCTTTGGTCTGACCCAGTATGGCCATTCTTATGTTCTTATGAGTCATTGTGGATAGTTCTCTGAAAACATCCACTCAATGTGCAGCAGCAGTCAAAAAGCGAACAGAATGCTGGGAATAATTAAGAAAGGGATAGATAATAGGACAGAAAATATCATGTTGCCTCTCTATCAATCCATAGTATGCCCACATCTTGAATACTGTGTGCAGATGTGGTTGCCCCATCTCAAAAAAGATATATTGGAATTGGAAAAGGTTCAGAAAAGGGGAACAAAAATTATTAAGGGTATGGAATGGCTGCCGTATGAGGAGAGATTAATGAGACTGGGACTTTTCAGCTTGGAAAAGAGATGGCTAAGGGGAGATATGATTGACTTTAAAATCATGACTGGTGTAGAGAAAGTAGATAAGGAAGTGTTGTTTACTACTTCTCATAACACAAGAACTAGGGGTCACCAAATGAAATTAATAGGCAGCAGGTTTAAAACAAACAAAAGGAAGTATTTCTTCACACAACGCACAGTCAACCTGTGGAACTCCTTGCCAGAGGATGTTGTGAAGGCCAAGACCATAACAGGGTCAAAAAAGAACTAGATAAATTCATGGAGGATAGGTCCATCAATGGCTATTAGCCAGGATGGGCAGGGATGGTGTCCCTATCCTCTGTTTGCCAGAAGCTGGGAATGAGCGACAGGGGATGGATCACTTGATCATTACCTGTTCTGTTCATTCCCTCTCAGGCACTTGGCATTGGCCACTGTTGGATGACAGGATACTGGGCTAGATGGAACTTTGGTCTGACCCAGTAGAGCCATTCTTACATTCTTATAAGTGGAGGCGAGAGTGGGATCTGGCCAGAGCGGTGCATGGGATCAGGCTGGTTGTCAAAACAGTGGCGGATTACCGTATGGACCAATGGGGCCCATGCCAAGGGGCCCTGGCCAATTTGGGGGCCCCCACAGGATCACCAGTGCTCTGGCACCACCCCCTGCTCCTCCTCTCCCCCCAGTCCCTTGGCCCTGCTACTCTGCCCTCCTCCTCCTCTTCCCCCTGAGGCCCTGTCCCCAGCCAGGCTGGAAGACAGAGCTGTGGGAGGGAGAGTGTATCCCCCCCACCCTTCCCCATGCGGAGGTAGGCAAGCCACTTGCTCGAGCCCAGCACACAGCTGGCCTGAGCCCAAGCCCCCTCTTCCTTCCCCCCCACACCTGCTCTCCTGCACAAAGCTGGCCTGAGCCCCCTCTCCCTTCCTCACCCCCGCTCCTCTGCATGGAGCTGGCCCGAATGTCTACCTTGCCCCATACAGAGCTGGCCCAAGCTGCTCGCCCAAGTTCCCCTTTTCCCCCATGCAGGGCTGGCCTGAACCCCGCCACTCACACACACACACCCCAAGCCCCTTTTTGGCAAAACTTGACATTTGTCCCATTTACTCTTGCCAACTGGTGATCAGTTGGCAAGAGCAAACAGGACAAATGCCCAGTTTTGCCAAAAAAGTCGGGATGTCCGGGGCCAAAATGGGCCGTATGGTCACCCTAGGCTGGGGTCCCCAAACTTTTTCAGTTGTGCCCCCCCTTTACCCAGTCTGTGCCCCCCTGGGAGCCGGGGCCAGAGAAAGGAGCGAGAGCCAGAGGCTGAGGTGGGGCCAGGGGCCGCAGTCGGGAGCAGAACCAGAGGTGTGCCTGGAGCCGTAGCTGGGAACAGAGCCATGGCTGGGGCTAGGGGCAGGGCTGCGGTGGAGCCAGAGCAGAGCTGGGGGCACAGCAGGGCTGGGTGGTGCTTCCTGCCCACCCCCCCCGGGGGGGGCTGACTCAGGCCCTGCTGAGTCCCCCTGAGCATTCCTCCATGCCCCCCTATGGCGGTGAACCCCACAGTTTGAGGACCACTGCCTAAGGCAGTGATAAGAGCCACTCATGGAGCCTGGATAGCTATGGGGAGCCTTGGGCCCTCCACCTGCCCTTGGTGGGGAGGGCTAGGATGCCCAAGAGCAGACCCTGGCCTGTGTCCCTGCCCCCCAGGGTGCACCATCCAGGGCAGGTAGAGGGTCCAGGGTTCCCCACAGCAGCCCAGGCTCCTTGGGCAACTCTTTCCACAGCCTGGCTTCTGGCCAGGCTAGGGGGCATGGCCTGGGGGAAGGAGAGGAGCAGGGGGTAGGACCCCATGGTGGGGGGGATGTTCTTTGTGCCTAAGACTCCAATAAATCTTAATCCACCCCTAGCCAGGGAGAATGTGGGAACAGCTCTCCTCTCCCTAGGGTGACCAGACAGCAAATGTGAAAAATCAGGACAGGAGGTGGGGGGTAATAGGAGCCTATATAAGAAAAAGACCCAAAAATCGGGACTGTCCCTATAAAATCGGGACATCTGGTCACCCTACCTCTCCCTATCTTTTTTTTACTCAGCCAGGAGACCCCTCCCCAAACTAGAGCCAGCTCCCTGCCCCCTCAGCCGAGTCTCATTAGCTCCTCTTCTTATCCCTCCACTCCCCTCCCTGCCCCACGATTCACAGTGCATTTCTATTCCCCACCCACCCCCCGCAGAGAAAGTGCAACACTCTGCAGTTAACAATTATGGGATAACCCTTCCCCCAAGGAATGTTTTCGCCCAACCCCTAAGAGTTGGAGGTTGGTGAAATGCCTATGTTTAATTCTCCTGTGATGTCATCATTCCCTTAAATCTTCATTCCTCCTAAAGTTCCTGCAGCAAGAGCAGGGAAATTAAGCCTGATATTCATAATGCAAAATATAAATAATGTTTGAAAAATAAAACAAAAAATATTTGGAGTCTTCATAAACAAGCAAGAAAAGACAGAACATACACATCTTTAAGAAATAGCCACCAGAGCTGCAGCCCGAGACTGGCTCTACTGGCCACTTATGTTTTAAATCCACCAAGGCTAGATGTAATTACATTATAACTGTGCTATATTTCAGAGATGATGGGCCATCTACATGTTAACTAATTCCCTGGTGCCCTGTGGACAGTTGACCCCCCCACACTAAGACAGATTTTGCTGCTGCTGCTGCCCTTCAAAAGATTTTCTTTTTGTGGGGAAGCTTTAGTTTGTGGTTGCGTTTCTTGGAAGCCAAGCCAAAGAATGAGGAGTTGAATCAGTGCATGCCATGGGCACGCCCACTTTCCTGGCCAAGGCTGCCCACCATTGGGATGACTGACCTTTTATGACACCCTTTCTACCTCTGCAACCTTCTCCAGCTCACACACATTTCCCATCATCAGGGCCATGCACCCGCCAGAGCAGGACAGGGCTAGTTTGCAGGATTATTTTTATTTCTTCAGGGAAAAGGAAGGTCAGTATGTGAATACAAATTTCAGAATATGAGCTGCACCCGTGATATGACTTCAACCCACAGAACTGAACAAACCTCACATCATTTAAGTGATGACACTACCTCAGACATAAGGCAACCCAGCAAAGTCAGAGCTATCAGACTACTTTGTCACCATCTTGGCTACTTGCTTTTCTGTTTATAAAAAGTGGAAATGGCTGACTTAATCATTTTTCCCTAATCCCCCTCCTCACCCTGAGAGACTTCTTTCTAGTCCATTGAAACCCAGTAGAATCTGTGGTCTTCCTCTCCAGCGCACTAAACTCTTGGAGCCAAATCCTCAATACATGTAAATCGGCACAGCTAAATTGAAATAATTGGAGCCACTCTAATGTACACCAATTGAGGACTTGGTTTCTCAATGACTGATAGCTGTATTGGCCCCCCTAAGACTGCCAGATCCAGATCCTAAGGGGACCCTGCCTTAATCTGTCCCTGGGCGTTATATCAGAATAAACTATATAGTTCCATAAATACCTTTTTAATTCAGGAATGTTTCTTTCAACAATATTGATCTTCTGACTAAGGACAAGTACCACAATGTTATCACTGGAACTGGGATCAATGGTTACCTATAAAATAATAAATGAATCACAGTAAGTCTATATTTCATGTTTCCTACCCACATTTATAACTTTTTTTATTCTCAAGACTGGCTTGCAGAAAACGCTTTCTGAGGGTTGGGATAAAAATGAGAAGACATCAAGTACACATAGGACTTTTCCTCTCCATTACTTCAGTGGAACTGAGAAGTTAAGATGATTTTACAGGAAACTCCAAAAAGGTTTAAGAACCTACTAAATTATATCTGAAGAAACATGGAACTATGCTATGCCTATGGATAATATATAGAAGAAAAAACGGGCAGATACAAGATAAAACTAAAATCTCTTCCATCTGGTATTCCCTATTCATGCATGCAAATTTATAGACAGACTTCCAAAATTAGGTCCGAGCAAATATTTTTTTGCACATAACTTATTTGTGCAACCAGGCAGGCATATGCAAAATCAGATATCTGCATGTGCATATGGCCAGTTCAATGTGAACTCAGCAGCTAGATAGCCCTGCATCACATGTTGTAACTTTAAATGTAAAGTTGTCATTGCAGTGCTTGAGATCTGCATTGTAGGCCAATTAATCCCTGGTGCAACTCTACCGAGTCACACCAGGGATTATTTCGTTCCAGATGTCTAAGGAGCTCTATGGACATACATAGATCAATTTTCATCCCAACACACAGACATAAACCATATCCTGTGCGTTGTTTCTTTTAAATAGAAGTTACAACATAGTAACCCACATGCAGCTCTCAACATATACCCTACTCTATATAGTACATCCTACAGTTTCATTGTTTAATAATAATAATGGGATAGACTTTTTAAAAACTAACCTTAGTTGTACACAGAGTTTTGAAATGGAAGGAAAAGAGGAATAAACCATATATATTTGCTAATCTCTTACATCGACTGTTGCTTGTGTCGTGAGTCCTTTCCCTCCTTGGTCTGCAGCTTCGACTTGCAAAGGAAATGATCCAATCTTTCCTGTCACTGACACTATATAAATCTGCCCTGTATTTTCATCAATGTCAAATTCATTGGTTTGATGATTCACCAAACTGTACAGCAGAAACCCGTTATCTCCTGAATCTGGGTCTGTGGCCTGGATTCAGAAAAGAAAAAGCAACAATAATGTAGCGGAGCAGTACTCAGCCTCTGGCTTTTGGACTGTAAACTGCTCTTGAAAGCCTGTGGGTTTCTCCCCAATTGGTATTTATAAAATCCTGGCATCCTGGGACTGGTCTGTATAATTTTTAAATGCATAGACCTGTACCTCCCTTCCATTAACACAAGTGAAAAGGGGGCAGAAACCATCAGAATCAGGTTGATGGAAGGGGGAAATAATGGCTCTATGAAATGCATCCTAGTGAGCCCGCTGAAGATTCTACAGCTACTAGAGTCAAGGGGGCTGCACTCGGGATGAAAGGAGCAGGGATGGTGGAGCAGCTGCATTCTGCAACACAGGGCTGGCTCAAACTTTTTTGCCAACCCAGGCAAAAAAGAAGAGCGCCACCCTGCCGTAACACCCCCCCCAGTGCTGCGCCGCCATCCTCCCCCAGCGCCGTGCCGCCGCCCCCCCGCCCCCAGCGCCTCGTCAGGCCACCCAAACTCCTGCCCTCCCCCCCAAGCACCGCGCCGGCCAAACCCCCAGTGCGCCGCGCCGGCCCAGGCTGGGTTGGGCCGCCCAAACCCCCGAAGCGCCACGCCGCGCCGGCCAAACCCCCGCCCCAGGCTGGGCCGGGCCACCCAAACCCCCGGAGCGCCATGCCGGCCAAACCCCCGCCCCGAGCACTGGGTCGCCCAAACCCCTGAGCGCCTCGCCGGACCGCCGAACCCCGCCCCCCCCCAGCGCCTCGCTGGGCCGCCCAAACCCCCGCCCTCCCCCCCCGAGCGCTGCACCGGCCAAACCCCCGCCCGAGCGCTGGGCCGGGCCGGGCCGCCCAAACCCCCGGAGCGCTGCGCCGGCCAACCCCCCGCCCTCCCCCAGAGCCGGGCCGGGCCACGCTGGCCAAACCCCCAGAGCGCCGCGCCGGCCAAACCCCCCCAGCGCCTGGCCGGGCCGCCCAAACCCCCGCCACTCCCCAGCGCCACGCCATGCCACGCCACGCCACGCCACCGAAGCAAAAAAAAAAACCCTCGAGCGCCGCTCTGCCAAACAAAAACAAAAACAAAAACACAGCGAGCTCCCCCCACCACCCCAACATTGGCCGCCCCTTATAAGGTGCCGCCCCAAGCATGTGCTTGGTCGGCTGGTGCCTGGAGCCGGCCCTGCTGCAACACATTCCCCATTGGGCCTGGTGGATAATTGAGCAGATATCAGTGGTTTGGCCTGAAAAAGAGCTCTATGTAAGCTCAAAAGCTTGTCTCTTTTACTGTCTTTTACCAACCAAAGTTTGTCCAATAAAAGATATTACCTCACTCTCCTTGTGTCTCAGATATCAATGGGGAAGTTACTAGTGCCCTGTGCAGCATTAACTCCCATTCCAGTCAGATGCAGGGGGAGAGTCAATGGCAAAATGACTCCAGAGGGAGCCACAGGACTTGGGAAGTCATAGCAGTGAATCTCCACAGGACTGCAGTTTTCCTTCCTCACAGACCTCTATATCTATGGGGAATGGGTTTGGAGGGAGTGTCCTCTGCATTTGGCCACCCCAAGTCCCTCTCCTTAAGAAGCCTCAAGGAAATTCCCTGAGATGAACCTTGCAGAGTTTCATGGGCCCTCTGTCTCCCTCCTGAATGACTTAGCACTATTTTAGTAATATGATTTCAAGAGCATTGTGAAGGGCCTGCCCCCAGTCAGGGCTGGCTCTAACTTTTTTGCCGCCCCAAGCAAAAAAAAGAATGCCGCCCTCCATAGCGCTGCCATAACACCCCCCCCCCGCCCCCCACCACCACACCCCCCCCCCCCCCCCCCAGCGCCGCCCGACCGACCCCCCCCCCAAAAAACAAAAAACCCTGAGCGCTCCCCGCTCCCCCAAGATTGGCCGCCCCTTACCAGGTGCCGCCCCAAGTACGTGCTTGGTCGGCTGGTGCCTGGAGCCAGCCCTGCCCACAGTGGCAATTAAACGCTGTTAGTGGGCTGGTTTATAAACCCGGTTTACTAACAGCTCCTGATATTATTATTTAAGGGCCTCATCTTGCACCATTGAAGTCAGTGGGAGTTTTCTCACTGACTTTAGTGGCAATAGGATTGGGCCCTAAACACAGTTAACCTGGTCTGTGCAGGGTAGGCATAATGGGCCAGATTCTTGTTTACGATCCAGCCCCTTTTATGCTATTCAAGCAGTGTAAAAGCGGCTGCATTCTGACTGTAACTGGCCAGCACCAGCTCTTGGATCCATGCCTACCCTCTGGATTATGTCGAGCCTCAGTTGGTGTAGTGTTCTTTAGGTACCATACACCAGTGGCATAAGTTAGAGCAGGCCCCTTAGGCTGCTCCACTTCACGCCAAGGCTGGGGCAGGCACAAACCAGCTCACAGCACCAGGGAACTATAACAAGCTCCCTGATGTCCCCCATCATTCGCTGAGCAGATCTCAGATGCAGGGCAGAAGATGACCCAACATTTTAAAAACATGTTTAAAAATGGCTCCACTAACCCAGTTTAATGGCCAGTGTGAATGGAGCCAAGTCTTTCAAAAGCCTTCAGATACTCAGGAAGGGCAGAAATATACTCTACCTGAACTTTAACAACTGGGAATTTGTACGGCACTGAGTTCAAGATCCGAACAGAGTAGGAGCTGTTCAAAAATGCTGGCTTTTCATTTACATCTTGCACTAAGATTGTTAGTCTTGCCACATTTTGAGAAAACAGACCTTTAAAAAATAAATACATTAATTTAATTAAATCCTGTATCATGCAGAACATATCACTGAAGCTACAAACATGTCTCTCCATTAACCCCAAGCATAGCTTTCAGATGTGAAGGCAGGCAGCTTTAAGACAAAGGCTTTGCTGAATGGGGGTGAGGAGGGGTGGCACAGAACAAAAAAGTCCCCAGAAGAACTCTGGCGGATTCAACTAGAATTCCTCTGGGAGCTCTGGGTGGCACATGCTGGAGTGATGCAATGTGAAAGGGTGCAGCATGTTAGCCAGGACAGACAGGAGCTGGGGCCGTAGACCTATGCCATTTGGGAAGTCCAGTGCCAACAGCTGCGTTCCCATCTGTGGCTGTGGTGAACCCCTGTGAAGGAGTGCAAGGTTGAGGGAAGGCTCTTTGCTCTCTGTTGCCTGCATAGTGCCCACACAATCTGGCCCTCAGCTTTAAATCTTTCACTACAGCTTTGTCATTTAAAGCAATTCACATTTTCTGTTTCTAAATTTAGTGCAAATATAGAATGCACAAGAAGTGTCCTGTGCTTAACACCCTCCAATTCAAACTGCAATGTCCTTCAAAGGAAAAAATATACCTGAATACTGGACCTGTGTGACAGTAGAGGGACTTTCATTTGCTTCAACTGTAATTGTATACTGAGAAATTTCCTCATAGTTCAAGTTAATTGCCGTTTTTAGCTGTCCACTTTTTGTATCCAGTATAAAATGGGCTGAAAGGGAAAATGTGCACTTTTCAGTAATATACCGGTAGTTACCCTTTTCATTTGTATCCTTCACACCTCTTCTATCTGTGTTGCTCTTGTAATACTACTGTACTGCCTCAGTTCTTGGGGACTGAATGCTAGTGTATTTCAATACTAATACAGGAGTGGCAAAAGTACCAAAACCTCAACATTCAACCAGAAGTAGGTCACCAGCTGTGCTTTTTATGACTTCACACATTGCTTGTTAATACGTCTGTATTTCCTATACAAAAAGAGCAAAATGTGCACTTTCAATCTAGATGACTTATTCCAGTCCAGGGTCTCTCAAACCTTTTCCATAGTGTGATGACATCTTAAGAGAGATCTTGATTTGTCACCCCACCTCTCCTCCTATTTGCAAGTGTGTGGACTACTATGCTTCCCATTCATGATTGCATAACATTCCTCAGGCAACTATAGCAATTGCTTACATGGAAGAGTAATATTTGGTAAGCGTGGCGTGTGCTTTTATAGCTGTCTTTTAGTAACATTTACCAGCTGGAAACAAGAAGGAATGACAGAACATGTGACCAGCCAGCTTTCCACCAGCAATGCTCCGCTGACCACCATTGTTTTAGATTAGGGAAGACACACGGAAGAAGAAAGACTATAACATCTCCATGAGAGAGAAAGCCAAGTGAGCCTCTCACTGTAAGACCCGCCCCCACTGAGTCTCTATCTTGAATCTCCTCAAAGTCCTTTCCCTGAACAGACAGACTTTTTACATTTAAAGGTGCAGTATACAGAAGACAGAATGTTAGTTATGTGCGCTGCACCTGTCTTTCTACTTGATTTGCATTTTTTTACTCAGATTTTCATTATTCCAAGTTTTTAGACATAGGGGGCCATATTCCCAAATGTTGTAAATGTAGGTGTAAGTTGCACACCAGTAAATTGGTGTGAGTGCAAGCTGATGTAATAGAAAAGCAACTGGCAAACAACAAGGTACTTACTTACCCCTTCCTATTAGTCGTTTCTCCTGAGACCCTTCCCCCTTTTGCTCTTTCAGCATATAAATTACACCCACGTAAACCCACATGGCAACATGGAATTTATACCACCACTTAGGTTCACTTCTGAACTTGGCCAAATAAAACCAGTGATGTCTTATACCAAAGACATATAGTAAGAAATCATGTCACTCTCCATACCTACATTTTATTACATCGTCATTATTCTCACTCAGTTTCATTGCTAAATAGAATATGATCTCCCACCCAGACCTAGTTTATAGTGCTATATTTGCCTACTTCAGGGTGTAAGAAGAAGCTGTACTCACCACGCTCATTACCAGATACAATTTTGTAATCAATTGGTCTCCCTAAGGCTTCCATCACAGCAAAAGTGTAAACTAAATGTGCAGCTCCTGTGTCTTCCATCACAGTTGTGCTAACAGAAAAAAGACGACAGACTGTGATGATAGATTTTACTGGCACAAATACCAATAGCTGATTTGTTGGCAGTGCATGTTGTTGAACCTTTGAGACTTGGGAGAAGGTGTTCTTGATAGAAGATCCTTGGCTATGGACCTTTTTCCCCTCTGGAGGGTGCCTACTGGAGTATGCTGGCCTTCAAAGAGCAGTGCAAGGCTCATCTTTTTGGCCAAGCATTCATTTGACTTTGGGTCAAGGCTAGGGAAGATTTTTCCATTTGGTGGTGGGTGGTTGATAGGGGGTTGATGCCCAGTATGTGTAGGACCAATTGCATTTAGAGCCCACAACAATATGCCAGTAATAATTATTGACATAAAATCAATACATTTTTATACCAAAATACTGATCGATGGTGTACATGAGAAAGGGGGAAAAGAAGGGTGATCTTTACTCTGATTGGGTGAGTTTGGAGAACAAGTGCATTTTATAAGCTGAAGAATAAGGCAATAAAAATGTAAAACATGGTTCCAAACATCAGATGCACAAAACAATTAGACTAGGGACATTTTCTGGCTTTGTTATTTAAAATTAATTGTTTGTTTCTTCCCACATGAAGAAAAATGGAATTTCCATCTTTGGAAATACTACCCCCAATACTTTTAACGAATTCAGTGGCAATGTGGTCTCAGCTACAAGGAGAATTCAAAACAATGACACTCATGTAATTGAATATAAAAACCCTCACCTGATGTCAGTCTGATTAAACTGTGGGACAAACGGGCGATTGTCAAGCACATTGAGTTTAATCAAGGCTGTGCTATTTAATGGAGGAGAACCTCGGTCTTTAGCTATTATTCTCAAAGGGATCTCTCCAGGTTTGGACAGGTTTCCAATAGTTATTATTTTCCCCTCATTTATATCCTCAATCAGGAAGAACTGGCTGAAGCTAAAATCCGGCAGGATATAGTATTCAATAAGAGCATTTTCCCCCTGCAATAGCAAGAACACATTAGTAGAATTTCAGAGAGAGAAGTGGGAGAAGACTATTATTAAGCACAGGAGATCAGTATTCTATGCTCTGCCAGAACTGTGCCTTGGTTTCCCCATCTGTAAAACAGGGATAAAAATTAATCTTTACTTGCCACAGATGTTGAGAAGCTTTCTTTGTTAATGTTTGTAAAGGATTTTGATATCTTCACTCACAGTGAATTAGGCACAATTATTTCCACTTATAAAGCCGCATCTGCCAAATTAAAATGGCTGAACATCAGGCTTTCTGGGTTTGAACCAAAGCCTACTGAAGACAATAGGAGTATTTCCACTGACTTCAGCGGGCTTCAGATCAGGCACCAAGTGTTCAAACTACTACATAGGAAGAGAGAAATGATTTAAGTGTTTTGTATTGAATACCTCCCAAGCACCAAGAAGAGAGAGCAGAAAAAATCCCAAATTGCACTTTCAACTGCCTCTTTAATTCAGAAACACATCCCTGAGACAGGATTTGGTGGTCTCAGTCCAGTTTTCAGTGGCCAGGGGTCCATATGACCTAACCACCCCTTCCACAACTGGTGGTGATTGACACACTTCTAGGCAATCTTCACAGAGGGGCCAAGACTGAATGGACATGGAGACTGAACTACTCTCTCCCCCCCACTCCCTTGGTCAGGAGAGTGTGGGAGAAGATTGCATTGCCAACTCCCTTGTTCCTGTTTTGTCCATTAAGAGAGTCTCCCCAGCTGTCAATCCAGTATCTTTCATGAGCATTAAATTCACACTGAGGGTTAAAAAGTATTTATAAAGAAAAGAAATGAGAAGGAACATAGCAAAACAGAGCTTTTAGTTTTATTATAGCAGTAAATTAGAGCTGGAGATACATAGTTTGACCAGATCTGTACCCCATCAAATAGAGAGGCAACAGCCACTGATATTTCTTTTGATGGCACTTCTGGAAGTTCCCTCTCCTGAAAGAAGTATGTTCAGGAATGTTGTTGCTATACTGAGCTGGCAGACTGGCCAATGCCAATCAGTGTGCACAGTGATAAGTGCACTAGAAATGCATAGATGAAATGCAACTATTCATAGAAGTATTACTCTCAGGACTGGTGTTCCTGGGAGTTACAACACAGTGAACAGTAGTCGGGTATGCAGTGTAAAATATTTTGAGGATACTTGTGGAGAGTGTGCCCTTGTAACCAAGAAGGCTAATGGCATATTGGGCTGCATTAGTAGGAGCATTGCCAGCAGATCGAGGGAAGTGATTATTTCCCTCTATTTGGCACTGGTGAGGCCACATCTGGAGTATTGCATCCAGTTTTGGGCTCCCCACTACAGAAAGGATGTGGACAAATTGGAGAGAGTCCAGCAGAGGGCAATGAAAATGATCAGGGGGCTGGGGCACATGACTTATGAGGAGAGGCTGAGGGAACTGGGCTTATTTAGTCTGCAGAAGAGAAGAGTGAGGGGGAATTTGATAGCAGCCTTCAACTACCTAAAGGGGGTTTCAAAGAGGATGGAGCTAGGCTGTTCTTAGTGGTGGCAGATGATCGAACAAGGAGCAATGGTCTCAAGTTGCAGTGAGGGAGGTCTAGGTTGGATATTAGGAAAAACTATTTCACTAGGAGGGTGGTGAAGCACTGGAATGGGTTACCTAGGGAAGTAGTGGAATCTCCATCCTTAGAGGTTTTTAAGGCCTGGCTTGACAAAGCCCTGGCTGGGATGATTTAGTTGGGGTTGGTCCTGCTTTGAGCTGGGGGTTGGACTAGATGACCTCCCGAGGTCTCTTCCAGCCCTAATCTTCTATGATTCTATGAGAATCTGGTGAGTACATAGCCCATATTCAGTATTTTTCACTTTTCTATTACCTTCCATCTGAGGAATCCAAATAACTTTACAAACACTAATTAATTAAGCCACACAACACTATATATTGCACAACCTATATATTGCAAAGGAGGAAACTAAAGTACAGCTCAATTAAATAACTTGCCCAAAATCACAGAGTGAGTCAGTATCAGAAAAAGAACTCAGGAGTCCTGATTCCCCATTTTGGATGAAGAAAATCTTATAACAGTCTTAAAATTAAAAACTAACAGTCACCTGATCTTTGTCTGTGGCTTTCACAGTAATGACGTGAGCTGCTACAGGATTGATCATGTTTATTGCCACATTATAGGAGTCCTGAGTGAATTCTGGAGCGTTATCATTTATATCAGCCACTACAACAGTGACAGTAGTATTGGCCTGGAAAACAAAATTATGTTTAGAATATTTAAGATGACTCATTTATCCTTGCTTGCAACAGTAAACACAAATTAGAATGCAAAGAATCCTGTAGTATAATATTAGCATAGCTTTAATTTCTTTATTCACTTCACAGAATTCTAAGATCTACACAGGAAATGAATATGAGAAGAGGCAACACATTTACAGGAGCTGTTGGGTTCTACAATGTGAAAGGTCTATAGCATTCTGAGTAAACAAGATATGACATGACGTGATGTGTGGGGACAGCATACCATACCTCAGATGCTAGGTGAGGATGAGGGAAAGGGAAAGTGTTGATATTTTGTTAATGTTTATATTATAGCATTTCAAAATTAAAAATAGATACTATAGAAATGGAAAGATTTGCTGCAAATTAATTTTCACTGATTTGGAGATCAGTATTGGTGGTTTGAAAAATATTAGTGTAATTACTATGCTAATTAATAGCAACAGCAAGCAATCCTCTTCCCCAGCAGAGGTTGGTTGGGAAATAATGTAGGGCCAGATTCTGACATTCATCCCCATGGGACTAGTTGTGGCATAAGATACTGCTCATCAATTCTGAATACAGGTGGCAGAATCTGACCCATAACATGAATATGCCAGGGGTTCTCAGACTTTTGTACTGGTGACCCCTTTCACACAGAAAGCCTCTGAGTGCGACCCCCCTTACACATTAAAAACACTTTTGTATCTATTTAACACCATTATAAATGCTGGAGGCAAAGCGGGGCTTGGGGTGGAGGCTGACAGCTCGCGACCCCCCCATGAAATAACCTCGTGACCCTCTGAGGGGTCCAGACCCCCAGTTTGAGAACCCCTGGAATATGTGGACAGCCCCTTTCTGTGCTGCTATAAACAGGTGTACCTTATAATAACTATTAAAACATTTGAGCCAATGCTAAGCTCTGATTCTCCTCCCACTTCACACTGTGAAATCAGGAGTAACTCCATTCAAGTCACTCCACTTACACTGGTCACAAGTCAGTATAAGAGGAGAATCTGTCCCTTTGGCCACATTCACCCTCCAGATATTCTGATTAATAGATTCCAAGGCCACACTGTGATCATCTAGTCTGCCCTCCTGTATAATACAGACCATAGAACTTCCCCAAAATAATCCCTAGAGCAGATCTTTTAGCAACATATCAATCTTTATTTAAAAATCACCAGTGATGGGCTGGTAATTCCTTATTCAAAGTCAAAGGCTTTCATGGCCCCTCATATTTACTATAAAGGTAAAAAATGTACCAATGATCAATTAGAAGTTTATATCATTTGGGTGTGCTTTGAGAAGTTGACCTAGAATGCTTCACCTTGAAAGACAAGAGTGTGCGGTGAGTGGGAGCTTCTTTGCTTAAGATCATAACATTTTCAATGCCTCAGAGTCCCACCAACTGCTTTAGCACTGGAGCAGCTCCACTAGTCTTTGTTGTGGGGTGAGCACTACCAGCTATGTTGTCTAGACCTGCTTTGAGCGGTAAATGTTCCCATTTATTATAAAAATGCTCTCTTACCTGATAGAAAGGGGCAGATTTATTGTTGCATGCGTTCACTGTAAGGATGTATCTATTCAGAGTTTCATAGTCTGGAGAATTCTTTATCTTAATGTTCCCATGTACTTCATCTATTTCAAATATATTTCCACCACCACCTACAGTACGTTCAAGGAAACATTATACATTAACACTGTCTGAGAGGCAGGTAGCAGGCAACACTCTCCAGTCAGCTGTTAACATCTTTCTTGTTCTGAAAGCAATCCTCTGTTTCACACAATCAAAGTAATGCAGTAGAAAAGGTAAAGATATGAATTAAACAAATAATGTGAGTGAAATGAGTATCTGTGATGGGAACCAAGAGAATGGGTCAACAGACACTGCTCAATGAAGGGTTAAATAGCTCCATGCTTAAAGATACCTAAAGTGAGGACAATAAATGGCAACTGCTGTTGGACAATTCATACCAATATATTGCACACCTTGGGCCAAATCCTGAAAAAAACTAGCTATTCTGGGCCAGTGCAGCTCAGTGGATCTGGAGGGAAAAAAGAGGGCTATCAGCCACCATTATAGTTCCCTGACCTTCAGCTTGATAGTCACTGTTCAGTCTCAAGAAATAACTTAAAGCCTCAGTGTTGCTCCAAGTTTGCTGACTGCAACAGCTTCCAAGGGCCATTACCACAGCCAGGAATTGCTGGGGCGCAGCAGTGCTCCAGACATGCCTCTTTCCCTGTCACGCTCCTAATGCTTTCAACCTTCTTTGCACTGCTGGAGCAGTAGTGACCTGAGTCTATTCTCATCCCATTTAGTTAAGAAGGAGCAGCTTTGACTCTAAATTGATTCTAAATCCAGGCAGGTGAGTGACGCATACACCTGGAGAGGAGATGATTATTATTTTTGAAAACCAAAACATGCTACAGAAAAATCTCAATGACTTTCAGAAAGATTTATTCAACACAGACAAACTGAAGTCTGGTTAGGAACTTGAAAACAGAACTGTTTTGCAGTTGATCTAGCCACGGTGCTGCTATATTAGAGGAAACTTTGCTGCGGTTTTTACTGCTTTTTTTTGCCCATCCTTGTTCAAAGCCATAGCAGGAACTTTGTGCATATAGGAAATAAAGAGACAATATGAAAAAATAAGCTGGATACATGTACACTCGTTCTCCCAACATGGGGGGAAAAAAACTATCATCAGGACTGATTCTCTTGTGGCATCATTTATACCTTTTCAAAGTTAGTGTAAAATGCTCAGAATCCACAAGTGTGATTAGAGAATTCTGGTTTGGTAGCATTTGACACCCCTTCTGCACAAGTAGGAATGCCAAGGTTCTAGCCAGGGGAGAATCAGGCCTCAATCCTTTCCTCAACACACAGAAGCTGACACAGCATGTATTAAAATGTTCTTTCTACCAAAACGAATCATGTTGATTACAGTTTATGTGGCAGATCAGTTAAGAGTTTTCAGAATAGAAGAGAGGTTTTTTTCAGGTGGATAAAAGGTTATTTTTAATGGCAGTTAGTAGTATGATTTAAAAGTGAGCAAAGTTTCGATCCATCAACAGTCATGGAAGTTGCTACTCAATCAGTTTGAGCATTGTAAAAAGACAGTACAGTTGTAGATTGGTAATATATATATTTGGATTAAATAGTAAGGAGCTACAAGACACTAAATATAATGCTATTGATGCTCACAGGAGAGTGGACATTATGAATCAAAATTAGATAGTTCCATAAGAGAATCGCTTGTTACCTATGAGATTATACAGAACAAAGGCATTATCTCCCTCATCTCTGTCTGTTGCAGTGACTTTTCCAACAATGAATCCTACAGGTACATTTTCCGTAACACTGAGCGTATTCACTGGGTCAAACACTGGTGGGCAGTCATTAATGTCAATGATATTTATGATGATGGTGCAATAACCCCTTTTCTTCTCAGGGATCCCATTGTCTTCAGCATATATTACAACCTATAAATAACACAAATATAGCTACAGGGTCAATTGCATAATGGGAAGAGTTTTTTGATTTTTTTACATTTAAAACCAACATTTCAAGTTCACCTTAAAGACAATGCATGAAATCTGTCTGAGAAATTGAAACCTTTTCTCATTCAAATGTTCCTATATATAAAGTATTATTATTATTAAATGAACCTATTAGTTAATTAGCTTTTGGTGGAAGAGAAAACAAAAGCGACACATGTGGCAACAAAAAATTGCATGGATTGATTTGAGCTCTTTTATCTCTAAGGCCCGGATCCTGCAAAGATCTGAGCACATGCTTAACCTTATGCACATGGGCAGTCCCAGCACATGAAGTCAAAGTTACTTACATGCTTAAATCTTTACAGAGTGGGGCCTAAGATCCTTGCCCCGTACTTTATGTTGTTAGTAATTATTATGTACAATCAGTGTTTGACTTGAATAGATATTATGTAAAGTCGCATATCTTTTTAAATGATACGTAAAATGTTCAAACCCATCTGAACCAAAACAAAACAAAAATCTCACTGATTACCCTGGGTTTAAATCAAGAAATCTGAATAGGGAAAAACTAGAAGTGGCAGTTTAAAGCAAACCTGGTACTTTGTAGGTCCCTCTTCATAATCAACAGGAACAGTGGAGTAAAGAATCCCAGTAGCTTCATCTATCCTGAATTTCTGTATGTCTCCACTCAGAATGCCGTATGTGAGAAAACCGTTTCTACCTGTATCATTATCTTGAGCCTTCATCTGAATGATTTGGGTAGAAGTTGAATTCTGTCAATACAGAACAGAGGAAATGCTCAAAGATGTTTTGATTAGTTGCCTTTTCCTGTTTTAAATATGAATAATTGCTAGAGCAAAGTTTGTGGCTTTGTTTTAAGGAGAAACTCAACAGCCTCTGCCCCCACCTTTTTTAAATTAAAGGAACACTGTCAACTTAAGAATCACACTGCTGTCTGAATATTGTTTATCCAGCAATCTTACTTGTAACTGAAAAATAAATATATAAAATATTTTTATGTAATTTCAGCTTTTTTACTGTTTTTTTTTTATTCCTTTGACAGCACATTGTGCACAGTCAATTTCATTCTTTCAGTTAAGTTCTGATCCGAAGCCAATGGGAGGTTCCTAGTTAGTCAGTTCCCTCCGTGTGAGTCTTTCACACAGAAATATGGCAGATAATTGTATTCTTTTTGGGGGAGGTTGGAAAATGTGATTGTAACCCCCACCCTACTCCCAAACTGGCAGGTGGGTCAGTGGCAGGTGTAGTAGCTAAATATACTTCTAACTCAATTTTGGAAATGGACTAGGTTTCAAATTGGCTGTGTCCTTAGAGGGAATCAGTATGGGCCAGCTGTTAATCTTAGACACAAAGCTTGCATCACAGCATATATCAAAATAGCCTTGATGTGCTTTATTTTATTTTTTTTATAGCCGGACGCTGAAAGGTACTGAGATGTTATTTAAAAAAAGCAAATCTCTAGTTGAAATATTGAGCTGGATTCATTTTCAGAATTAAAATGTGGCTTCCTTGGCAGGCAAAAAGGAGTTTAGTGACAGACTAAATCAGAAATCTGGCTTGCTTGGAACGCCACTGTTAGTTTATGAGCAAGATAAATCATAATGGATAGTGCTGGAGAAAGCAGAGGGGAAAGAGCTATTTTAAAGGAGTCTTCCTCCTTATTCACTGCAGGAAGCAGAGAAAAGTCAAAGCAAGTATCTGCGGCCCAACCGTGTTCCCTAAATAGGCTGAGAAGGTGCAAGAGCAAACTCTAAGGGCAAACCCATATGCAAGAAGGGTTTGATGTTTTCTTTGAGTGGAGTCCCGTTAGTGAAAGATCATTGTTTCCTCAATGTGTTTATGTTTCCATGTACTTCTCTTTATGTGCTGGAGTTTTCAGTTTCAAATATATTATCACATGTCAAGACAACATTTTGAGTCTTTTCCCTCATTGGATGTTTACTAGCACATTAGCATTCAGCACGAAGGACAACATTTCATTGTTTGGGGGATAACATTTTCTCACCTCTTGTAGTGTTGCTTCAAGCAAAGAGGATGGGAAAACAGGAGGGAAATCATTTTCATCGATGACTGTCACTTGCACAGACGTTTGACTGTAGATGTTGGGCTCAGATGAATCTATTGCTTGCACGATAAAGAGGATTGGAAACTCTTCTACTGTCAGGTTCTTTGTTGTTCTTATTATGCCACTAAACTGATCAATACTAAAGTAACCTAATAAAGAAAGAAAACACAGATTACACTATGTACCATTTTCTCAGCTTTTGAAACTATCCTAGAGATACAGGTCTTATTATGCAAACCATCATATACAATTCACTTGTTATACTGCCTTCCAAAAAGAACACTTAGGGCCTGTCAAGACAAACAGGTGGTGCATGGCATGCTGGGCTGTAAATCAACAGCTCCATATTGTGCTGTGCACTAACTGTCCATGTGGACCCTGGTACTGCAGACTAAAAGTTCTTTAGTGCGCTTTGATCTACTTCACTTTGAAACAGGAAGTCAGCATGTCCTAGGAAACTTTTAGTGCACAGTAGCAGGATGCACATGGCCAGTTAGTGCATGGCAGACCACAGCAGATTTATACCCAAGCTTGGTGAGCACTAATGGCTCATCTAGACAAGTTCTAAGGGTGAAATATGGATTTATATAGATATCAAGAATATCCAAAATTATCACAATTAATGACAACAAACAATTTGGCAACCTTGCGCTTGAAGGCTTAAACCCTTCTTTATTAGAGATCATGATGAGACCTAATGTGGGAGACAAATTACCCCAAATCTGCTTTGCAAGGTTCTTACACCTTCCTTGAAAGCATCTGGTGCTGGCCACTACCTGAGACAGGATACTTGACTACATGGACCACTAATCTGATCCAGTGTGGCAATTTCTATGTTCCTATGAACTCCTGGTCCCATTGAAGTAAACGGGAGTTTCGCCACTGAGTTCAACAGGGCTAGGATTTCACTCTAAATGCTTTATAAAAAGAGAAACAAACACAGAGAACGAGAGAGAGAGAAACATCCACAACAAAAAACGGGGAGGGAATCAGCAGAGTATTTTGATGGGTTGTGGAGGAACTTCTTTATCACAAACCTACCTTTATTCAGTGACTTCATATAAACAGCTTACCCTTTTCATTGCCTGATATAATGCTGTATATTACAGGGCTCTTATACAGCACACTGATCTGTACTACGAACATCCCTGGTAATGCTTTCTCACTCAGAGCATCAGGCTGGTAGACATCTGCAGAGAACACTGGGAATGAAGTGTTGATGGGGGCAATCATCACTGACACCTGGGAGGAAAAACCCAACAGTAATGTTACTAGGTTTTCAATGCAAACAGATTTTCTTTTGTCATTTTGCAGTGGTAAAATAGTCTAGCAACATGTCAATGATTAAAAAACACAGCAACAGCTGACATTGTTATATGTTGTTTGACATGTTAATCTCTTGAAAGTAATTTGAGTAAGCGAGGTACCAGCCTGATGAATAATTTAGTTCACCAATATGTTTTTTCTAATTATATAGAGGGATTTCAATTAATCAGATAATAAAGCACACATCAGATAGTTCAGTTGGCTAAACAGCTCAAGGAGAGGGGTATTGATTTGTGTGATAGGACTTCTAACAAACTCTTCCACTGCAATTTGTAGAGCATGAGGAGAGACTTAAAAATATAAATATTTTAGAATATATTAGTTATTTTAAGCTAATTATACTTTATTTTACGAAAAAATGGCTACAAATTATGTACAGACAGTGCCTACTGGCTGATCATCTTTACCTGGGGTTTAGGTTTAAACTCCATCAGTTAGCTGCTGTCCTATTCCCTGAAGGATGAGGGCTTATGATTCTATATTTTTGAATTCTGTTTAATGTAACCATGCATGTTTTTATCCATACAAATGTCTAATCCTTTTTAGAATCCTGTTAAACTCTTAACCTCAACAATATTTTGTGTCAATGAGTTCTGCTGGCTGATTATGAACATTGAATAAAAGGGTATTTTCTTTTGCTGGGTTTAAATTTGTTGCCTAACAAGCTAATTGAATGTATAATGAGAGGGTAAATATGAACACCTGATTTACCTACTCTTGTTCACTATTTTATATACCTCCACCATGTTCCCTCTTATTTAGTCCTCTCAGTTAAACAGTCCCAATCTTTAGATCCCACAAAGAAATCTCATTTCTCTCATTTTCTTCCCCTGTGTCCTGCACCCCTTCTATTTTTGTTAGGTGGGGGCATGCCATGTATGTATATAATGGCATTATAATATTTGCAGTATTTTCGATCCCACTCCTCATGCATGCAATAACATGGTTGGCTTTTCTGACTGCTGCTATGCATTAAGCACAGGTTATCATTGAACTCTCCCCATAGATGCTTACGTCTTTTTTCCAGTGTGGTGACATTCCATTTAGAACAAAGCAACTTGGTGAATAAACTGTGTGAGCACTGGCTAAGGCAATATTGTTCAGTACCTTGACAGAGGTTGAAAGAGGTGGAAGACCTGAGTCTGTTGCAGTGACCATCAAAGAATACTGCACAGTGGTAGTTTGTTTCACTGTGTCTCTTGTCAAAATGATCTGTCCCATGGTACTTGAAATCTTAAAAAGGCCTTCAAAATTCCCACCTACGGCAAGAGAAATATGGCTATAGGAAACTTCCAACGGAGCCAACCTGTTCTATCCCAGATTCCCACGTGAAAACAGAAAGTGGTAAAAGTGGATGGGAGGCGGAGGCAAGGGAAAGGTGGAGTAACACAGTAAGGGGTTTGCGAATGGGCAGGCCTCCATGGCACCACTACATCCCCAAATCACAATGACATCAGAATATTTGCATCATAATGGACCAATGGGCTTTCTGCCACCTTGCTTCTACATAGACCCAGCCCTGCCTTCTGGAGAGCAGCAGAGAGAATGGGAAAACCCTCTGGGGCCTCACACTCCTACAAAGGCAGGCAACCAAGGAGAGGGGCAATTCATAGATGAGCTAAGTATTATGATTATTTCCCATCATCTGAGGAAGTTGTAAGGGTTGGTTTTTCTTTCTGTTAAAGGGAGGGGACTAATAATGCAAGATAGATGGGTGGTTGGAGAAGTCTCTATGGAAGGAAGGTAGAAATAATTAAGTAAGTAAGTAAGTAAGTAAACTATTAAAATCAGAGGCAGTGCACCCAGGATCACCTATTCAAAAGAGAAGTGGGTGGTGTGACAGACATGAAGGTTGCACGTGGGTCTATGGCTCGATAGGGTATTTTAAAAATGATAATTAAAATGGGAAGTTTAAATGATTCAGAGGCATTAAGTGATGCATACTGAGATGAAGGTCCAGCAATTAGGGCACTAGCCAAGGACTTCAGGGACTTGAATTTAAGTCCCTGCTCTGCCACAGGCTTCCTGTGTGACCCTAGGTAAGTAGCTTAAGCCCAGATCCTCAAGGATGTTTAGGCACCAAAGGTGCCAAAACCTTTGTAGAAGTGTGTGTATGGGGGGAGAGGGAAGGCCAAAGTGCCTCCTCCCTCTCAGTGGAGGCTGGTGCTCTGGCAGTGAGCCAGCTGCCCTATCTTCTGGTGCCACAGCAGCCCCTGATGGGCAAAAGCTGTAACTGCAGCACCTCTCTGGCAGAATCTATTATTCTGTGGGCGTGGCGGGGGGTGGGAATCTGTGCGGGACATTAATTCTGTGCTTATATTTCTTTTGTTAAAAAGTGGAGGGCTGTAGCCCCCGGGTTTCCAGCGCTAGTGTTGAGCACCTACCTCCCACTGATCTCAGTGGGACTTAGGCATCTAAATATCTTTGAGGATCTAGGTCCTAGTCTCTCTGTGACTTGGCTCATTCTCTGTAAAATGGAGATAATAGCACTTCCCTACCTTACAGGGATGCTGGGAAGATAAATACATTAAAAATTGTGAGGTACTCAGATACTATGATGATGGGGCCTTATAAGTACCATAGTTACAGTTATCTTATGGAATCACAAGAGCCTATAATCATTAACTTCCTCCGCCTTGGTTTGTAGCTACGTTCACTTGTTGCATCTCATATTTAATTAGATTGTGAAACTCTGTGAGACAGGGGTCATGGGTGAAATCCTGGCCCCAGTCAAGCTAGTGGCAAAACTCCCGTTTAATTCAGTGGAGCCAGGATTTCACTCCATGTCTATCAATTTGTTTCTACAGCACCTGATACAATGGGGACCCTGATCCTGACTGGGGTCTCTGGGTGCTATTATTATATAAAAATGTATTAATAATAATTTTTCATTGAATTTCAATGGGAGTTTTATGCACAGAGGACTCCCAGGATCGGGCTCTTAAGGTTATCCCATTACATATGCCTCAGAATGGGATTGTTGCAGATGCACAATTTAATTGTGTTTTACCTTCTAAAAGTCTCCACTCTAGTTGCAAAATTTTAAGATGTATATTAGTGCTATCAAGACCACAGCAATTCATGCCAGAGGTGGTTATTTTCACTGTACCTGTTAGATTGTAGTAAATGCCTTCATCAAAACCTTTGCTTTCATCTGTTGCATTGATATCTACTACCATCATGCCAGCAGTTGAATTGTCTCGAAGAATCTTGTAGTATGAAGGCCTGTCAAATTTGGGTCCTTCTTCATTTACATCTTCCACGTTAACTAAATGAAAGGATATATAGACAAGTGAAAATGTGAGTTTAGTCTAAATGACTATGGGCCAGATCCTCAGCTGGTGTAAATCAGTGTAGCTCCATTGAATTCTCTTGGAGATATGTCGATTTACACAAGCTAAGGATCTAGTGCTCTATTTCTGTATCTCAAATCTCCTGGTCACTATTCAGTTCTGTGTACTCCTAAAATAAAAGTTTAATAAAGGAGTACATTGGGGCGTTAAAAAGTTGTAAGGCAGGATTTTGTAGGAGTCTTTGGATGTCCATCAGCTTCTGTTTCATACAATAATCAGTAGTACACTTACCAGAATCACATGACCTGATTTCCAGAAGTGCTGAGCACCCAGTAGTTCCCACTGATATCAACCAAAGAAATAATGACTATTTGTTGTGAAAAGTTTTGTTTTTGAAAAAAAAAAATTTGGACAAAAACTTGTTTTGAAAAATATTTCAATCTGCAACAATCCCATTCCCAAAATCCCATTGCCATCAATTAAAATATTTTACTTTAGCAGGTTGCTATTACTAAACAAGACTTTATACGTGGCTTACAATTATGTGTCTATACGTAGCAGCCTTGGAAAAGTTTACAGCAAAAATGGGGGTAAATTCTCTGAAGTAAGTTTTATCTACCTGTAACATTTGCTGTATCCTGGAAATGTGGATCTCCAGGATTGAAAGCTTTCAGTACAATTGTGTGTTGGGCACAATTTTCATAATCCAGAGGCTGCAGGGTTGTAATATGTCCAGAAAGTTCTCCGACATAAAATGAGGTTGCTTCAGTTATAGCATAATGAATAACAGCATTGTAACCTGTGTCTTTATCTGTTGCTGTCACATTCAAAATCTAGACGAGAAGAAAAAACAAACATAGCATAACTAACACAGTGACCGACTGACCAAATGGTTTGCAGGATTTTATATTTTACATGTATCACATTTACTGCCTTAATTATTGATACGGAATTCTCCAGTGCTGCCAGAGTGGCAACACAATCTACTGCAATGAAGATGACTGAGATGTGGCAGAATCTTTGCTGATTTCTAATGAGATACTTTCCCCCCTGAGTCTTACGAATCTAATTCATATCAGTAAGGCAGGTATCCAGGTCCACCAGGGGTCAGGCAGCATTTCTAAGCTTTATATAAAGAAAATAATCCCACAACCAAAGGCTATTTCTTCTTCAGTTTACATACCACACTCGGAGGCTCATTCTCTTTCACAGTCACATTAAAGGATTTCTGTAGGAACACTGGAGGGTTGTCATTCACATCTTCCACAGTGATACTGAGAACTAAACTTGCAGATTGTTTGGGGATTCCAGAATCAGTGGCCTGTAACGAAATAACTCAGAACTGAATATAGGGCTAAATTGTGCAGTCCTTAGTCATGTAAAATTCCCATTAACTGTTGCAACTTATGCCTATTAACATAAACTAGAGTTTTACCTAAATAAGAACTGCAGAATTTGGCCAATAATCAATAATTTAACAACCCATGACTCTGTTATAATCAGATCTGTATATCTGAAATTTGAACAAATGAAATTCTACAAGATGGCTGTGCTCTGCCATCACTCTTGGTGCAGGTACTTCTTTATATATTCATTCTTTCTTTCTATATTCTGTAGAGTGCTTTAACACACTAAGTTATATTGATATATGTGTGTGAATGTATTATATCTATATTGTATATACAATACTTAATTATTGACAGACTTGGCAGAATTTGATTTTTTTAATACATTGACGGATAATATCAATGTTTATTTTTAAGCATTTTTTCTATTTCTATTGATAAAAATTTTCACAGTTGAACAGCATTATGGATTTTAAGCCTATTTTTATCTGTTTAAATTTTCACAGTTGTGGGAAATTATGGGGAGTCAGACAATAGTTATTTAATGACAGTAGACTCTGAAATTCAAAATGTTAAAGCTTTAGAACCATTAAAACACAAATTGTCAACATTACATGTCAAAATTTACAAAGTAAATATCCTTAAATCAAACTCTAATAAGTTCTCAAGCAGCATTTTTCTTATGTTGCCTATTTGTAAATTCCTATTATCATTGATGGAAATATTTTTTCCTCAATTTGATGTGTACAGTGAAATCAATGTTCACTGATAATGTAATACTTCCAAGCCCAATTACTGATACAAAGTACTTCCCTTTATTAATTCTGAATTTATTGTCTTTTAAGAAGGGTCTGCTCAGTTTTGACTATGCCCCCACCCCATAGTTCTGACTGTCTCCCTTGAATCTTCTCTTTGCCAGGCTAAATAAATAAATATGTGTTAAAACCAAAGAGCCCCTGAAAGTCTACATGTGCATGTGTGGTCCAGTGTGGAAACCTTTACTATGTCAATGAGCACTTAGTCACAGGAGTCGTCCCATTGAAGTCAATGGACTGGCTCGCATGAAAACATGCTCACAATGTAAAGGCTCTTCAGTCCGGGACTATGTTTTCCTTTGGAAGCTTCATGAGGAAACACAAATAATTGATCAAGTAATATAAAAAGAAGGTTTAAATATGTATATATTGAAAAAACATATTCATCAGCTGAGAGTGATGCCTGATATGGATTAGCCAAGCCATTAAAAAAAAAGTTATGGTGCAGTAGTACTTCAGCAACTGCGGTCTGAAATGAATTGAGGAACAATATTCACAGCAAGTCATGCTGATGTTTTATGATAATATTTAATCTTTAAAATATGAACTTCATGGCGCAAATTCTTTGCTGCACCAATTTACACCAGTAGAGAATCAGATCCCATGAATTAATCCAAATTCATTCATTCATTCACTCACTCGGGGATGAATTTGGCCCAATATTACAATATTTCATTGTTGGAAAGTGTTTTTTCTTATGATGGGTCAGTATTCTCTCTGTCTCTCTATGCCTTGTGTTGAGTATCTGACAAATTGTTAGATCCATGTGTCCACTTACTATTATTTTCAATTCATAACTGTCCACCATTTCCCTGTCCAAGGCTCTTTTTGTAGTCAGCCTGGCAGTGGAACTGTTAATATGGAAAGTTCCTGCAAAGTGATTCTCCAAGGAGTAGTTTATAAGGGCGTTCACTCCTACATCTTGGTCTACAGCAGAAAATATGCCAAAGTCTATAGTGTCTTCATTCTCAGGAGCTGATCGTTTGGTTTGAATCAGTGTTGAGAAAACAGGAGAATTGTCATTGGTGTCATTCACAATGACTGTAACCTGTATAAAAGAAAGACATTTTTCTGAGCCATAAAAATAGCACACACGAGTAAATTCTGTCTGAGTCAGAAAGATTGTAAGCTCTCTGAATCAGAGACTGACTTTTTGTTCTGTGTTCATGACTTGGACTACTAGGCACTAATACAAATAACAACAATAAAAATAACATTAGTATCCAAAATTTTAGAATACTGGCTTTGCACATTAGGATCCTGACTGCCAACAAGAACCTAGCACCTCCGATTCAGATGCCACTTATCTAATGGGCTGTAGCAAGTTTTAGACTCACAAATGAGGCTAACAAGCAAGACTTGGGTTTGCAGCAATCAAAACTCCATTGCAGCCCAGAGTGTACACAGCTGCATGGGAGACAGGCTGTGGCAGCAGGGCACAGGGACCCAGCATAGAAGGCCATTATTTAGGTCCAGATTTTCCAATACTCACTTGGTCTAGGACTTCCTCACACAAATTACTTGTGTGTGAATATGGGCTATTCAAGGGTTACAGACTTGGCCCTACAGTGGGAAAGTGGGGAGCCTAGAACACTACTCACAAAATGCTGGTGTATTGCTGTTGGCACCAATAATATCAGAGTTCTGATTTGGTTTGGATGTGTCTCAGGCTGATTAAAACCAATTCAGTCTGCAAAATTGAGCAGTTGAGTGCACAAGAAGAGGTCTTCTTGATAGAGTTCCAATACTTCCACTTCTGCTTATGGTTGGAAATGACACAAGAACTCTGCACTGTTTCATCACTAAGGGCTCTATAAACTGAGTGTACAAAAAGAATTGGCCTCTACATTTTAGAACTAGCACATTTATTTGATTTCAATTCTATTTGTAAAATGGTAGAATTTGTTGTTTATGGAGAAGAGGGGGAAAGATGGGCTCAGTATTATTGTTGCAAACCATTCCACTCTTCCCTCATTGGAAACGACTGTTTTAAACAATTATTTCAGCCCAATAATTATTATCCCAAACTGCATAAATTAAAGTCACAACTTAGGCCCTGATACTGGAAACACTTGCCCATGTGAGTAACTTTGACTTCAAGGGACAATGCACGTGCAAAAGGTTACCCATATGCATAACTGTTTGCAGTATATGGATCTTAGTTTGTTATTACTACTTAGCTCCCTCTTCACCTAATTAATACTGTGCTGGGTGGGAGGCAGGTAATTCGGTGGCAACCTTCAATTCAACCTCCAACATTCTAGAATTGTAGTAGCTGCGACATTCTTGCAGTTAAGCTCTTGTGATTTGCTATGATAAACAGCTGCATGTGTGTCACTCTAGTCAAAGGGGAGTCAGCACTTCCTTAAACTTCGCTTTGTACAGATTTATAGCCAAACCATATCAATGTTGCTCTCATTTGAAACCCACATCCAAAGCCTCAGCCTAGGAATTTAAAAAGGGGGGCAAAAAAGATGCAGCCAGTCTCACACAACTATAATGTGGGCTGTTTTCCCTGGAATAAAATCCCAAGGACTCGACCAAGCTGGTGCATCTTGGTCAAATTATGAAATATAATATGTAGACAGAATAGTATACAGTCTAGGCAAAACCAGTGTATTCTATGTGGCTTTCAAGCATGCCTGCACAGAGCAGCAGTGAGCACTATGGGAGTGTAATTTCTAAAGCACACTAATGTGTTGCACACTAATTGGTCCGTGTAGACCCTGCTGGTATGCAGTAAAAGTTCCCTAGTGCATTTTAATGTAGTGTTGTTTCAAACAGTCTTATGTTAAAGCACACTAGGAACTTTTAGTGCACACCCACAGGGTCTACATGGACCAATTAGTGCACAGTACCTTAGTGCATTTTAGAAATCACACCCCTGTAGTGTGCATTGCTGCGCCATGTAGACATGCCCTCAAGCAACTTTATTCGTCCAGGGGCAATCTTGACTGCACTAATGTTCTAGAGCAGGGATCGGCAAGCTTTGGCACGTGGCCCGTCAGGGAAATCCGCTGGCGGGCTGGGATGGTTTGTTTACCTGCAGCGTCCGCAGGTTTGGCTGATTGCAGCTCCCACTGGCCGCGGTTCGCCGTTCCAGGCCAATGGGGGCTGTGGGAAGCGGTGCGGGCTGAGTGATGTGCTGGCCGCCACTTCCCGCAGTTCCCATTGGCTGGGAACAGCGAACCGCGGCCAGTGGGAGCTGCAATAGGCCAAACCTGCGGACGCTGCAGGTAAACAAACCGTCCCAGCCCGCCAGCGTATTTCCCTGACGGGCCATGTGCCAAAGCTTGCCGATCCCTGTTCTAGACAATGAATTTTTCCCTCCATCACTACTAGAATACAGAAAAGAAAAAAGCAGAGCAATATATGGTGAGATATATATTTAAATATAATAAATCACATTCTAATTGCTGCTCTAAAACACAGACTAGAATGAACAAGAATATGTAATTACAATGCTAATACAATTTACCAACAAACAAGCTCTCTGTGTGTAAGTCAGCTGCTTCTTATACTTTCATTTATATCTATTGCTTTTTTCATTTCTTCTTCCATCTCCCACTTTCTCTTTTCAATCTCTATTCCATGTTCTCCCACTCCTTGCTGCCCACTTTACTCCCCTCTCATTATTTTATTCCTCATCCTGTGTCTCTCCAATCCTTCCCATCAACTTCCCTCTTCCCCCCATTTCTTGTCTCACTCCATCCTCCTTATATCCTTTGCCTTCTTCTTCTGTCTCCTCTTTTCCCTCCATCTTTTTCCATCTGTCCCTTACATTTCCAATATTTCTGTCCTTCCCACATACCGTATTTCATTCCTTGGGTTTCCCTGCCCCAACTCAATCCTATCTCTACAAAATACCAATGCAGTGGAAGAAAAAAAAAATCCTGGCAAATACTTTATTTTTCTTGCACTGTACTTGAACGTTAAACCTAGTTAACTAAATTAAAGAAATTGCACTCATTATGATAGTTTCAGCCTGATGTAAAAATAAGGAACTTAGCAAAACTCTTAAAAACAACATTTATAATGGAAAAAGCATTTAATCTTTACCTTCTGTCTAACATCAAAATTCCAATATTATAATTAAAGGGACAGAAGCAACTTTAATCTCACTGCTCTAGTTCCTTTCTGCCTAACAGTGATAGCAGTAACACCTAAAATTATTCTAACTGAAAGAGATAAAAAAAAATTCTTGTTTACTTTGTACACTTGATTGCACTTTGTGTATAGTCAGTTTCAATGTTTCCCCAAAATAAGGAGTTACTGAGATTCCTTGTTATTTGTATGGGTCATTTACAAAGCAACCTTTTTTAAACAAGAGGAAACTGCGGTTGTAAAATCACAGAAATTTGCAGAGGACTCTCTAGGAAAACTACTCTCTTTTTGAAGTCCAATTGACATTGTCCCTTTAAGAAAATCAGAAGCTAGTTACAAATTGATTCTTAAAATACTTTTGCTAACCATCATTTCTCTATAGTATATGACATTAAAAATAAGGTGTCCTCTGGGTATCATTGCTTATTTTTAAACTACATATTCAGCATTTTCAAAACACTTTAAAATGCAATATACTGTACCAAAGTCACAGCTGAATTGGGTGGCATCGCAGAATCAACGGCTTCTACAATGATGCTATAAAGATCCTGCTCTTCTCGATCTAACCTGACAAGGGTCATAATGTTTCCTTGGTCATTAACAGAAAACTTGTCAGTATATGACTTGAGAGAGTATATGACTCTAATGGCTATGCTTCCGGTCAGGGCCTTCACAGAGCCAACAGCAGTTGTGACTGGTTCCTGTTCCAGAATGCTGAACTCATAGCTGGAGCTTTCAAAAGTCAGTCCAAAGTCAGTGTCATTTACCAGCAGATAGAGAATAACAGAAGCTAGTGGAGGAAAAGACAGATAAAAACAGTGAAATATCATGCACTGTGTTTTGACTCCCTAAAGTAAATGCCAAGGACGTTAGGAGCAACAGACTTGCTCAGAAGGATGTTTAAGATGTTGAAAGCTGACTGACTGCCCAGCTCTCTTAAGCAAATCAAAGAATCTGGAAAAACGGAGAGGAAAATACCATACTGATATGCTCTTTAGTGCATGACTATAGAGTGCCTATCACAGTTGAGGCCTGATCCCCCACCATAAATAAATAAGCAATAATTTTAAACAGAATTAATAAATCTCGCCCTGTGTTAATGTGATTCTGTGGCCACGTGATGGGAGGCATCAGTAAAAGAAATACAATCAGAAGAGTAACGCACACCTCATTGCGGAATTGTAATATGGATGCTGGCCCCAAGTAATTTGGACTCCATAGGGATGTGATTAATTCAAACTTGTGAAGTTTGCCAGGTTTACATTTGAGATTGAATATTCATGCAGCCCAATGCATTCTTGAGCACTACTTGGGAGAAAAATTGGTGAAAGCACATCACTTACCATTCGATGTTAGCTGAGGAACCCCATGGTCAGTAGCAATGACTGTCAATGTAATGACTGTGTCAGCTGTGATATGGGCTAGATTACTGGCAAGAGTGATCTCTCCAGTAAGATTATTTACCCAGAAATCATCAGAATGGTTCATGAAGCTGTATTAGAGAGAAGTGAGTGTATCATTCATATTATTCACATCAGAAGTATTCTACCTTTATTATTAAAGTTTTATGATAAACAGCCTACCAATTACATTTGCCTAGTTATAATGATTATAGGAGTGGTAGGACAACTGCTGCTGTCTCATTAACCTAAACAAATGAGACTATATTTCATAGCACGTCTTCCATTTTAGCCAAGATGGCATTCAGACATTCAGTTTCCATTCCACCCACAAGTTTTAGATCCCTCTATGAACAGAGAGCAGAGTAGAAACTGCAAACTCAGAGGATTATTGATCAATTTGCAGACATAGCAAGAAAGGCAGGTAACTTTCATTGTAAGGATCTGGTTCTGCAACCAATTACTAATGTGCATAGTCCTGAAGCCAATTAAATCTCACACAACAGTAAGTGCTACATTTGGTGCGTAACCCCGTAAGTTTCTGACACATTCAACCATCCATATCAATCTATGTATTTTGTTTTAATGCCCGGTCATCGTTGTGTCCCAGGACCTTTTTCAACTAAAATGTTCCATGCACAATCTATGTCTAAAGGTTAATGCGTGGGAGTGGGGGATTGAGGGGAAGAATGGCAATCACTTTGTATTTCATTATTTCCATTTTCTATCCAGAAGTGCCAAACTTTTATCCAGCTATTTCAGACCAAACAAGCTTGGCTTTTGATTATGGCTGTCTTTTATTTTACTGGCACTCCAGTAGTTTGATCATCTCCAACAAGCTTGGTGAAATGTTTCTCTACTGTTTTTCCCTAAGTTTAAAATTAGGCATATTGTTGTTGATTACATTAATGGCAAAATATAATAATGGGCATGGAATGAATAGGTATGGGCAACTTGTGATCAACTGGGAAATACAAATAACACTGATTTTCTTTACTAAAAGATATTTATTTACCTCAGGCAAAATTACCTGTATGAAATAAGAGAATTGTTCGCAAGGTCACGATCGGTAGCAGATATTGACAGAACAGAAACTCCCTCTTTTGCAGTGGCTACACGTATATTTGCAGAATACTGGGTCTTTGTAAATTGTGGAGGATTATCATTTACATCTAATACACTTATGGTGACATATGTGAAATTCTGGTGGACAACAGAAAACAAATGAATCATACACAAGAGATGCATAGTCAGTCCATTTAAACTTCAGAAAACAAAGGCTGTTAATGTAAGAATAACCTAATCCTCTCCCTTACCTGTCTCTGAGGTACTCCATAATCAGATGCCACTAACAAAAGCTCATATTTCTCTTTGATTTCTCTGTCCATAAACCCATTAGCCAAAATAGTTCCATTCTACAGAAGAGAATAAAAATCAACACATGTATCACATTTTTGATAATGTTTGTGTACATTTAGTTCTCAGGAAAAATGAGGACGGAAGTCCTCTCTTCATGACAGAACAGGTATAGCCCGGGTAGTATCAGGGCAATCTTCTTCACAGTGTCTTGCCAATATGTCTTACCCATGACCTGGAGGATGGGGACAGGAGTCCCACACTTGTTCTCTGTGGATGGGAGTCTCCACACCCATTCAAACCTTAGCTTCTCTGATGAGACTATCAAATAGGTGGTCAGTTATGGTGGTGGCTTCTGTAATGCAGACTCCTGTCCAGTAAGTACTGGACTGAGCCCACCTCCCTCATTTACAAAGGCCATAGAAGCACCACTAGATGGTAATAACTCTCAGCCACTACAGATCGTGGCAGGGCTCCAGTAGCTGGCAACCTAGAGAAGAAATACTTTTTCATTTCCATTACGCACCTCCTGAGCTACGTAGTCCCTTAACTCACATACAGAAGTTTTAGACACCTGATACCAGACAAACATTAATGGAAGTTGCAGGTGATCATCACCACTGAGAATGGCTAACACTACAAAGCCATACTCATGTGATTGATTTCAGTAGGACGGCTCACGTGTGAAACTTTGCAGCATTGGGTCCAGGCCTTAGTCGGGGTTGGTTCGAGAAAAACTGGGATGTCCTGAAACGCTGTTTGAATGAGCTCTCCAGCTGCAAGGCTCAACATTCACCATGCAATCTCCTTCCCAATCCCACTCCCAACTTCCTCCAGACCAGCCAGTTTGGAAGGGGGCCAATAAAGTGTCCAGAACAGGTTGTGTGCAAATATATGTTTGCAGAGGCAAATGGGAGCATAGCAGTTGGAGGATTCCTGTTAGACAGAGGGGTTGCTATGTACCCTAGCTAGAACTGTACTAAAGGAAGGGACAGCCTGATGCCCCAGCAGCCTCAAACTATTATCAGAACTCACAGTTGTCACAACACAGCACATACTCCACCCCATGCTGCACTGCAGCATGAGCAGTAAATATCAAACTTGCATTGCTGGAGTCCCCATGTCCTCAGGCGCTTCTTGGGGCAGGACTGGCAGCATTGGCTGAGCTGGCCCTGCCCACATAGCCTAATTCAAAACCCATTGAAATCAATGGGAGTCTTCACATTGACTTCAATAGGCTTTGGATTTATATTCTTAGTTTCCAAAGACGTCGGTGTCATTATTGATATCAGAGATGCTACGATGGCTCATCTCGGTGCATCATTTCTATCTGGCCAGGCTAACAGTCTTGGAGAAAGAAGCAGGTAGGCATCATTTTCTAAGTCCCACCCAAACTCTTACTTGTTGGATGCTAAATGGATTCTTCCCATCTTCTGCGACTAGGTGAAATGTGATGTGGGCATTTTCTCCCTCATCCAAATCTGTGGCAACTACATGTCCAACTACGGTAGGTGCATCCAATGTATAGTCTCCTTCCGGGGTTGTAAAATTGAAGGGCTGCATCTGAAACTCAGGGTTATTGTCATTGACATCCAGAACTGTGATATCTAACAGGGCACTAGAATTGAGCCCTTCCATTTCAGCATCAACTGCCCAGACCTGCCAAAATAATCAATGAAAACATTACTTGATTTTGACTGCGATTTCAATTGATCGATGAAGACACAAAAGGTGGACTAAACCACCTGAAAGGTTCAGAATGAGCTTACTTGCAAAGTTAACCTAGGTGTAGATTCTCTGTCGAGTTCTGTGTCATTCTTTATTGAAAGTATCCCGTGTTTATTGACAGCAAACATAGTATTGTTAAGAATAAAATACCCCTGAGAGAAGCCGACCTAAAAGAGATGTAATAAGCACGTGAGTTATGGAGAGAAGACGGAAATACTTCTCTGTTATTAACATCAATACTTTGCATTTCTTTAGCACAAAGAGCTTTATAGTATTTAACAAAGGAAGCCTCATAACACCCATGGGAGGTGGTAAGTCATATTATTATCCCCATGTTACAGATGGGCAAACTCACATGCAGAAAGGTTGTGACTTGTCCAAGAACAGACAGCAAGTGGAAGAGAAGAGAATTGATCCATCCAAGAGTCCTGACTTCCGGTCCCCTCCTCTAATATACCCTCATTTAAAAGTCATTTCAGAATCACGCCTGCGAGGTGAACAGTAGCACCTAGTTCATTCCATTCTTGTTCCCTTCTGAAATTTTTTTAAAACTCAGAGACATGCTAGGCAACTATTGCAAAAAGGGAACCACTTCCCCTTGTGACCCTAAGAGCATCCCAATGCCAGAGGACAAGAGGCTCCTTGGTATCTAGCAGTGAGTCTCAGCTGGCCTGACCAACTCAGCGTACCCCAACTCACTGTTGTCATAATCTGTATCTAAAAGGTGTCATGAAAGGCATCATATGTGAACTGGTAACATGCTGGTCAGTATTATTACTGTGTGCTGTATGTACAGGTGATAGATGAAAAATTATAAATATGCACTGGAAATATGTTATTAAAATGTTTTGGCAGGTAGGGCGCCAATCACGCTGATCTAGACAAGGAATGTGGTTCCGCCTGCTTGACTGTGTCTCCACTGTAAATTGAACAAGAGACAATGAAGTACGTTTACCTAAAGATTAAACAAAACCATCAAACTAGTGAGTGGGAGACAGCCACTTAACTATCACTACAGAGGGAGGAGACTGCAAAAATTAACCTGGCTTCAGCTCCCTGGTTGACTAGCCCTCAAGAGGGCTTCCTGACTTTGAAAACAAAGGTAAAGTTTGATGATATAAGCAGAGAGAGAAAACCATTTGGGCATCCTTCACCTGAGAAGACAAAGAAACCAAGTGCTTTGGGCTTGGTGTTGGATCCTAGCTAAGGACTGGGCAGCCATGCTGGAAGAATGACTGTGGTGAGAAAACTACTTTGAACAAAAGACTCTAGTTTAAGTTAGGTTTTAGTCTCAGGAGCATACTTTGACTTTTGTTTGTCTGCAACCATTTCCATCCCAATTCCTTCTAGTTGGTATCCTTCTACTTAAATAGCTGGTCTCTGGTAATAAACTTAATCTTGTCTGATTACACAATCATCTCAGTGCAGTGTTTCAAACTGACGGGTAAAATCCTCAGCCAAACTAACTGGTTGATGCTGTGGACTGTCTCTGTAAAGGAGCAGTGACCTGGATATGGTTTTGTGAGTGCTACAGTGAGAGGGGCTGAGCACTGCAGAGGAGATGGTTTGGGGGAGACTTGGGACTGGAAGGGCTGTTGGAGTCACCCTGCAAGGTGTACCCAGGCTGGGGGAAGCCAGGGTGAGATGAGTGCACTGTAGCCAGGCTGCTGGTGTCGAGGTGCTGATCCAAAGCAGGACAGCACAGAAGCATCCAGGATTACATGGCAGGCAGTGACACAACCCCTTAGTGCTCTGGGTGAACCTCAAAGTGTTACCTCCCTAAAGTCAACTTCTCACATGAGCAGGATTTTTCTTTGGTAAAGGGGAGGGGGAAGAAAGAAAGGATTTGATGGGCAACAGAGAGCAATTACGTGATTTCTTGTAAAGGAAAAAAAGAAACTGAAAGTAACTCCTCTATGATTTCCTTTTCCCCTGATTGACACAGTACAACAGCTGGGTTCACTGCAGCACAGAAACACACTGCTAGGCACACTCATTAAGCAGAGACTTACAGCATGTATTAAAGTGGAGTTTCCGATTATTTTGACATAACAAGTGATAATCTAAACAGTTAATTACATGTCTGTTTTTTGTTCTCTAGTCTGACAGGCAAGCATCCGTTCTACTAGCTCTCTCTTGCCTGGCCTACGTAAGTATTTATATAGAGTCTGGCTTCTCTAAGGTCACCAGATTGCTATATCTTGTACTTGCAGGGTTGCAGGGAAATAGAGTTGAGGCTCAGTCCTTTCTCTTACTGGATCAATGAGACATTTGCCATTGGCTTCAATGGGAGTATCGCAGGTCCCATGCTGCTGTAATAGATTTTCTCTATCTTTCTAGTCCCTATGATCCATTTTCAAATCGTACCTAATATATTTACCACTGAGCATTTAAAACTCTCTCTTTGCCCTTCTCATGCCATATCATCTTGATTTCTAAGAACTGAGTAGTGTTGTACTTACCTGATCTTTGTCAGTAACATTGAGTGCGTAGATGAGGCTGCCCTTCTGTATGTTTTCAAGAACAAACATATTGTACACTGCCTGACTAAATTCAGGGGGGTTATCATTGACATCCAGTACATGGATAACAACAAGCACACTGGTGTTGAGGCTTGGGATCCCTTCATCTGATGCCTGCACTCTTACTTCAAACAGTTTGACAGTTTCGTAGTCCAGCTGCTGGCTCAAGGTGAGCTGGCCTGTGGTTGAATTGACAAGGACCATCGGCAAGGAACTCTGAGGAAGCTGACCAATTATTCTGTACTTCACCCGAGCATTGGCCCCAGAATCCAAATCCGTAGCTGACACTGTCAATAGCACCTTCCCAATCATTTCATCTTCAGAGACACTCACTGTGTATCCGCCCAAGGGAAAAGTTGGAGGGTTGTCATTCACATCATCAACAAAGATGGTAAAGTTCACAACAGCAGAGAGAACTGGTTGGCCTTGGTCACTGGCAATAACTGTTAAGTTATAAAATGCTTGTGTTTCTCTGTCCAGTTCCCTTCTCAGCACAATTAATCCTGCCGCAGAGTCAACATCCATCTTTCCCTCTCCGCCTTTTAAAGTATAAGACACTAACCCATTAAAGCCATCATCTGCATCAGCAGCTGACACACTGAAAACAGTGGCTCCAACTTGCATGCTCTCTAGCACATGAATGGTAGCATTGATTGCATTGAACACAGGACTGTTATCGTTGATGTCTGTAACTTTGATAAACACTGCAGCATAGTCAATTGTTTTTCCGTCAGTCAAAGAAACATTTATCTCATGAGATTTCTGAGATTCATAGTCCAGTTTGGTTTTTGTCCAGATGGTTCCATTGATGTCAACATCAAAAATATCTGATTCCGTCAACACTTGCAATGTAACTGGAATGAGGGGATCCACAGACACGAATTCTACCTGTGTAAGACACAGCATATTATTAATTATAATTAATTATATATTCTATTAATTATATTAATAACTTGATGTGACATTCGAAATAGGAATTTTAGGCTTTATGCACTGGCCATGCATATCTTAATCCTATGTCACTACAAACTGTTCATAATTTATGTGTTTGGTACCAGTGACAGTACAGAGACTTTTGGTTCTTACTCTTGTTACTGGGACAGGGCTGTTTAATTCTTCCTCCAAAGTCCCATCATATGTTTTGTGAATAAACCGAGGTCTAGAGTCTCCAACTGCAAAGATCTGTACTGGAACTGATGAACTTCTTGGCACCATTCCACCTGGAAGCAAAATAAACCTTTATCTCTCACCAGACCCATAAAATACCTTCTTCTTGTAAAGAAAATACATCCGTTGACACCCGGAACTGTATTAATAATAGATAATAAAATAACAATAATTATTAGAGTAGTGCTTAGAGGCCCCAACCAAGATCGGAGCCCCTTGTGTTGGGCACCATACTTACCCAGCGAAAGCCTGAAGAGCTTACAGTCTAAGAGACAAGACAGGCCAAGGGTGGGATGCTGCATTCTCTTAGGTGTGTAGCAAAAGGTGTGCCACCACCAGTGGTGCAAGTAGGGCGGCCCGGTCTGGTCCACCATACCATTAAGATATTTATTGCTGGTACCGGAAAGACATAGGAGCAGAACATGGGGCCGCATGCTGGCAGCTCTTCCGGCACAGCTGTACCGCCCCCTGGCCCGCCCCCAGCCCTTCCTCGCAGCTGCGTCTCCTGTCTGAGGTCTGTACAGCCCCACTGGAGGACAGGACTGGGGCGGGGGGGGGCTGGAGGCGGTACAGCTGCGCTGGAGGAGCTGCTGGCATCGGGCTGCCTGGCAGCCCCACATCTGCTCCTTTCCCCGCTGCGGTTCTGGAGAGCCCTGCGGTTCAGAAGTCTGTATCTGGTGCAGCAGGAGGACAGAGCGCCCCCACCACGACCAAGATAACATGGGATGGGGAAAGCGCAGGGGCCCTGGACTGGGGGCAGGGTGGGGATGAGTCACATGGGGGGTCATGTGTGGGGGTCACGTGTCCCCCGTTTAGCTGGTGCTCCCCCTTTGTGTCCCTCCCATGAGTCACCAATGCACAGCATACCATTAAGAAATAAATTCTACTTGTACCACTGGCCGCCACCCCTGCCCCGTGTATCTGGGATCAAGTGGTTCCCCACCATCCACAATATAGGACAGTGCCTATAAGGTACAGGGCCCAGAATAAGCAAATCAGTGTAAGTGAAGTCAATAGGCTGAGAAAGAGTTAAGAATGCCCAAGTTATCAGAAAAGGGATTCGATTTCCCAGATAAGATTTTCCTTTGGCCTTGTTCCAATTATGCATGCTCATTTAGCTGCCTGTTAGATGAGTAAACAAACATTCAATAATTCTTAGTTAGAACAACAACATCAAGGCTGACAGCCCTAAAATTAGCCTTGGTAGCTCTCTTTTATTTTGTATGTACTTGCATATACATGTAAATAATCTTACTGCTGGCTCTACTCTTAACAGCAGGCCGATGGCTGAAATACACAAGAATGGAATGCCTCTTTGAGTACCTGTGAGAGCAGAGTTATAATAAATCTCAGTATTCTAGCCTGTGCACCAGCCTATTGCAAATCAGGGAAAATGAAGAAAGGAGTGAGATTCATGCTAATATCATGCACACACTAACAGTCATGAAGAAAACATGGATTTGATACTAGGGCATCACCCTGCAGGGAAAATTGAGTTTTACCAGTGTTGCAACTACTGCTGGGGGCAAGTGACTTGTGTTCAGGAACTGCAAGGGTAATTAAAAATATATGGTATATTTAAAGGAATGTTAAATAGGTTGGGGGGGGACGACTGTCTGTTTCACCAGTGTCCCTTAAGGAAAGGAGCCTCCCAAGAAGTCTTGTGTGTGTCTTACCATCTGTGGCTGTTATCCACAAGGTGAAGTTCTTCAATTGGTTGACTAGTAATGGGATCAGTGTTTTCAAACTGATTTGCCCAGAGGTTTCATTCAGTTCAAAGTGTCCTTCTTCATTGCCACTCACTAAGATAAACCATGTCTCTCCATTTATGCCATCATCTGGATCATGAGCCATAATCTGAGGAGAAAATATAATTTTTCTTCATTTTCTTTGTTATTAGCAAATGACACAGATCTTTAAATTTTGGTGTGGTTTGCAGAGAAACCATTCAGCTAGCTTGATAATTACATAACTGGAAATCTTGCTTGTTTGTCCGGTCAAAGTAAATAGGTCAGGAATTTTTGGTAAAGGCCAGCTAAATAAATCCACAATAATATTCAGCTGTTTCTTTATTTGATTGATCCTCTGTTACATATGTTGAATATAATTCACTTTTATAAGACATAGTTTGTGGGGCAATTATGGCAACAACATAAATCTAACTAATGGGTCCAATACTGCCCATTCCTTGGGCACCCAAAATTCCCACTGAAGAAAGAAAGAAAGAAAGAAAGAAAGAATTTGGCCTAATATTGGCAAGAAATATCCCAACATATGTTCTTTAAGATCTCAGCTTGGGTAGGAGACAGAGAACTAATTATATCCAACAATATTTCTTTTAACTGTTTCCTCTGTAGATTTCTCAATTGACCATCGGAATCACTGAACAAAGTCACTGAAAGACTAAGAACATGGTAATAATGGAATTCTGGGCCAAATCCAAGACAGAATGTTTGTCCTCAGAGGCTGGTGCATCAACATGAGAATACAATTTTAGAATCTATAGGTAAAATCTTGGCCCCACTGAAGTCAGTGGCAAAATTCCCACCAACTTCAATAGGGCCAAGATTTCACGCTAGCGATGTTTTGTTTTGTTGTAATCCTAAAAGTTATTGGGGGGCATAGTGTTCTAGTGCTTACAGCAGGAGATTGGAAGTCAATAGACCTGGGTTCAGGTTCTGCCAGTGACCCACTCTATGGTTTGTAAAGATCTGAACAATTATATCATTTTTCTGGGCTCTAAAAGACACTCTGTTTTCATTAAAAATCTCATAAATAATATATTCCAGAAGTCTCATTTAGGCTGGCGCATGGTCTCATGTGTGTAATGCACCGCTATATGAGAGATATGAGATCAAGACAAAGCCTCTATCCTTCACTGCCTGAACTGGGAGGTGCTGGGAGCATCCATGACACGAGGTTTACCAAACAAGAGGATTGTGAGGCTAAATGAAAGGCAGAATAAAGTAAAGGAAACTATGGAAAACTGCTAAAAAATGAACCTCTCTCCTCCCAAGGATCACTGCTCAAGGGGAAGGGGCTAAGTGTACACACACACGCACACACACACAAACACACACACCCTATACTGACAGTGACATTGTTTTCAAATAAGCACTTTCAATACCTGAAGAACGGGCATTCCTGCAGTCATGTTGGAAAAAATCTGCTGTTTGTATGGTGTGCCTTCAAAGGCTGGAGTGTTGTCATTTTCATCCAGCAGTGATATGGTGATTGTACAGTGGGCCTCAAAGTAGGGTGACAAATGATCTCTAGCTTTCACCTGGAAAAAGGAGGAAGTAAAAATTCTGCACTTATTTAAACAACACACATCTGGTAACAACAAGGAAGATCCCAAGTAGTTACAGGCCAAGTAAATTGCACCTTTGTAGTGATATTTTCCCCAAGTTTTCTCCAGTGTGAAATTCTGGGTCTGATTCTTTGGTGAAATTACTCCCAATTTACACCAATGTGAGATCAGAATCTGGCCCTGTCTCTTTCCAGGTCAGCCTAGCTGTTATCTTATTTATTTGAGGATTTGATTTTAATTTTTTTAAATCGTTATTTCTACTACCTGCAGGAGGATCGTCGCTGTTCTCTCCCTGTCTAAGGCACTGGAGTTCCTCACAGTCAGGATCCCAGTGTCACGTATTTGGAAAGGACTGTTATCTGGAATGAGACTGAATGTTCCACGGAAGCCGCCCTGAGGGGAAAGATGCTTATTATTAAATAAAACAACCACTGAACTAGCTCTTTATTTCATTTTCTTCTTAATTTCCAGGGAGAGAACAACTAGCAGAACTTGACAGCTTAAACATTTTGGCTTTAATTATGCTTTCCCAGAGGGTGAGTTGAGCTAGAGATGGGGAAGAGATGCACCACCCAAGCAGCAGGGCTGGGGGGCAATGGGCCAGGGTGATGTTGTATGATTACAATATGGCCTTCAAAGGTCACTGTTGCTACCACTGTTATGCAATTGCAACAAATCTTGTATAAAAATATGTCATGTAAGGTGTTGATGGAAAAGTTATGATTATTCTGTTTATATGCATGTATCATTTTTGTATCTGAAGTTATGAAAATTTACTATATACCTGTATTTCAAATGTGTTTGCTCCTGGGGTAACACTCACAAGGTAGTTTGCATCCATTCAAATTGAGCCATAGAAGAATGGGCCATAGAAGAACACAATGGGCCATAGAAGAAGCTTATCTCCACCCAATAGGCCTTCCTGAGGATGTTTTAGCCAGAATCAAAGAATTTAGCCATCAAAGCACGCAAGGGCATGTGACTTGCTCATGTGACCCTGGACTCCATCTTGTACCTCTACTTTTCCACAAACTAAGATTGAGAGCTTTCCTCCACATGGGAGAAGGTATAAAAAAAACCTGGAAGCATCTCCATTTTGCCTCTTTCCTGCCCTGATCTCTGGACTATGGACTTACACTAACAGGAGAATTACAGTCAATGGACAAAGGACCTTCCAATCTTTTGGAAGTTACCAGAGACTTTACAAGCCAGCAGTTTATTCCATCACTGCTACAAACCTGATCCGCAAACTTTGCAATGAGTGTATATATTTGTTTTCTTTGATCATTATAAGTCTCTCCTCTTTCTTTTCTTTTATAAATAAACCTTTAGATATTAGATACTAAAGAATTGGCAACAGTGTGATTAATGGGTAAGATCTGAGTTATATATTGACCTGGCTACATGCTTGATCTCTTGGGATTAGAAGAACCTTTTGTCTGATGAAATTGGTTTTAAATAACCACTCATCATTCAGTGTAGTGTCTGGGTGGTGAAACAAGGGCTGGGATACCTAAGAAGACTGTATTTCTGACTTCTTGTTAACCAATATGGTGAGGTAGAAGTTTGCTTTTGTTACTGACTTGGTATATCTTATGGTAGGATAACCACCAGTTTGGGGTGTGCCCCATTTCTCAGCAGTTCGTCCTGGTATTCTGTGACCCACTGAGGCACGGTGACACCCATATTTTGAGCTGCATATCTCAGGAATCCCAATGCACCCCCAAGATTCTAGGGTGCCAAGAGTCAGTTCTGCACCTGGTGCACATTAGAACAACCCCAGGGGCAGATCAAACTTATGCCTTAGCTGCAATGGTCCCCCCTGAACTATGCTATAACCTGGACTAGATGGAGTGAAGTGCACTCTGGTTACACGCCCTCTTTCCTCTAGCATGCCCCTACACTAGGGGCTACAAGAAATGGCAGCATAGTGGTGTCAGTACATTTTCCGATTTTTTCCATTGGAACCCTCCTGAACTTGGGGAATCCCCCAGTGAGGAGATGACAGGAGAGGTGTAAAGAGGCTGTAACAATGCGGAATTGGAGTAGCTGGATCTTTCTCTGGGTCCTCACACAGGTGCTGGGTGACAGTGTGCTGGGTATACCTTGATATACCTATTAAATAAGTATAGATGGTCCTTTCACAAGTGAAACCTATTTGGTGAGTAGGGGTTAGGGCCATGGCCTCTGTCCTGCCCATGCTCCCCCTAAGGCCGATGGTGGAGCTAGACAGCCCCACATGCACCCTCAGCCAGGAAAACTAGTGGTTGAAGGGGCTTCCTGTATACCCACATTACAGCAGCCATCATTTGCCCACTACTTTTAGGAAAACGGCATTCAGCAAACTGTCAGTGACGTTAATGGGAGTTTTGCTTGAATAAGTCATATGCAATTAGAACAGTAGATGGGTCCTATTTCAAGGAGTAGGAACAGAAATGATGAGCATCTGCTGTGGCTGAAATTTGCAGTGCCCAGTGTTTTACACTGCCTTGAATCTTAAAGGAGGGGCCTTTAAAACTCCCCAAAACATTTTCCTAAATAGCAACAACCAGATGTAATCCTGTTAGTGTACTGGTAAGGTGTACACTGTGTGTAAAGGCACAGGTGCATATTGAATGAAAGATACTTGCTACTATGATTTTTGTCTTTTTAAAAGCTTTTATAATGTATTTTTATTATGGCTTTTGTATAGTGCTCTAAGCACTTGGCCTGGGGTTGCTTCATAAATATAATTATTGTTCATAGAATATAGAATATCAGGGTTGGAAGGGACCTCAAGAGGTCATTTAGTCCAACCCCCTGCTCAAAGCAGGACCAATCCCCAACTAAATCATCCCAGCCAGGGCTTTGTCAAGCCTGACCTTAAAAACCTCTAAGGAAGGAGATTCCACCACCTCCCTACGTAACCCATTCCAGTGCTTCACCACCCTCCTAGTGAAAAAGTTTTTCCTAATATCCAATCTAAACCTCCCCCACTCCAATTTGAGACCATTACTCCTTGTTCTGTCATCTGGTACCACTGAGCACAGTCTAGATCCATCCTCTTTGGAACCCCCTTTCAGGTAGTTGAAAGCAGCTATCAAATCTCCCCTCATTCTTCTCTTCTGCAGACTAAACAATCCCAGTTCCTTCAGCCTCTCCTCATAAGTCATGTGCTCCAGCCCCCTGATCATTTTTGTTGCCCTCCACTGGGCTCTCTCCAATTTGTCCACATCCTTCTTGTAGTGTGGGGCCCAAAACTGCACAGAGTACTCCAGATGAGGCCTCACCAATGCCGAATAGAGGGGAATGATCACGTCCCTCGATCTGCTGGCAATGCCCCAACTTATACAGCCCAAAATGCCGTTAGCCTTCTTGGCAACAAGGGCACACTGTTGACTCATATCCAGCTTCTTGTCCACTGTAACCCTTAGGTCCTTTTCTGCAGAACTGCTGCCTAGCCATTCGGTCCCTAGTCTGTAGCAGTGCATGGGATTCTTCCGTCCTAAGTGCAGGAATCTGCACTTGTCCTTGTTGAACCGCATCAGATTTCTTTTGGCCCAATCCTCTAATTTGTCTAGGTCCCTCTGTATCCTATCCCTACCCTCCAGCGTATCTCCCACTCCTCCCAGTTTAGTGTCATCTGCAAACTTGCTGCGGGTGCAGTCCACACCATCCTTGTTATACTATTGTCTCATTGTTTACTTGTACTCCTCTGTCAGTCTGTATCTATCTGTTCTTTTGTTTTATACTTAGAAGGTAAGCCCCTTGGGGGAGGGAACATCTTTTTGTTCTGTGTTTGCACAGCAACTAGCAATGGGGTGTTGGCATGGGTGGCAGGTATAATAAGCCAGGGGAAGCTAAGCCTCCTCAAACAGCCTGGTCCATGGCCCCGCCTGTTCTCCACCCTGAGGCCCTGCTTCCGCTCTTCCCCCATGGCCCTGCCTGCCTTGCTCCTCTTCCTGCCCCTGCTCCGCCACTCCCCCCCAAGGCGTCCATCGCCCGCTGCTTGCCGAGTTGCTCCTATCCTCCAACCCTCCTCCCCCAAGGACGCCCCGCTCCCTGCTCGCTGCAAAGGAGAGGAGCGAGCAGCGACAGCAAGTGGTGGGCAGGGGGGCCGAGCAGGATCGTGGCCTGGGGTGGAGGGGGGGCGGGCCTCAGGGGAGGAGGGGGGGTAGACCTTGGGGCCAAGCAGGGGGCGGGACCACAGTCTGGGCACCGGAGGAGCTTCCGGCACTCATGCCAGCCTCCCCAAATGCCAGAGCCACACGCCACCCATGGGTCCTGGTCCATGACTAGGGCTCCTAGGTGCTACTGCAGTACAAATAAATAAATACATCATCATCCTCTTAGATCTATTTGAAATTAAGAGATTTTCCAAGGCAATATATTGTTCCCATTTTAACTGAGGTACAAAACAGTTTTAATGCCCTTGGATCATGAGATTCCATGTCTGTTTCGATTAAATACATTTGGGTAGTTTACATATGTTCAGGATGCATTTTATGACTATACACTATAACTGTCTAATGTAGAGTGTATAATTTCATAGATCTGAGAGGTAATGTTTGCAGCTGTCACACAGAATTGACATTTTACCTCATCTTTGTCAGTGGCGGTTACTTGAAGCACCATCGTCCCGTCTGGGGAGTTTTCTGGAACCGAGACCGTATAATTTGATTGTGGAAATTCTGGAGGATTGTCATTCACATCTTGGATAGTAACCAACACTATCGTGTTAGCTGTTTTAAGATCATTGTCCTGCTGAGTAGCCTAGAAAACAGAGTTTAATTCCATGAATTCCATAGACTGATAATATTCACCGACTCCAAGTGATTGGACCAACATGGCAAAATATACTGTTTGGGGCAGGAATTGTCTTTTATTCTGTGCTTTACAGTACCCAGTACAATGGGACCCCAATCCTGACTGGCCCCCTTGTCACTGCTATAATACAAATTAATGCTGCTGATTATTAACAACAATAGTAATAACAATCGCCTCCAATTTTATTTTATGAAATTCAGACTCTTAATGTTTAACATGCTCTGCTGTAATATGATCATTACCTTAATCCCAACAGTAAGGAAGGAGCAATTCTCTCTGTCAATTGGGGTCCTTAATTCCAGCACTCCACTGTCAGCCTCAATTGAGAAAGCGCTGTGATAAACTGGAGGGTACACTGGAATGCAAACAGGATGCTATTGGCTAGTGCAAATAAATCCTATCTGTAGAGCTGATCCAGTCCTGCTGTAATTCTGGTGTCCTCTCAGGTATGCCAAAATGTACCAGACATTATAGATGGGAAGAAGCTTCCATGGGAACTGCCACTGTCCTTTAAAAAAATCTTCTGAACCACACTCAGATTCCAAGGGCCTCCCATTATTTCCATTTTCTTTCCCTCAAGGACTGTGCTTTGTAATGACCCCTTTTGCAGCAGGAAACCTGGACATGACCCTCTTGGGAGACTGGGCGTCTTTCAAAGCCCACTGAAGAGAATGGGAGGGTTTTCACTGGGTGCAATGGGCTTTGAATCAGGCCCCTTGCTTGGGCTTTCTCCTTCTGGGGACAGAGTGAGCTGTCTCCACTTTTCTCCCAGCCCATAGGAGCTGAGAAGCCAAACATGGGCCTCCTGTGTGGCAAAGCATTTCACTCCCACTAGGCTACTAGAGCAGCCTGATTAAATCAGACATCAGACAAATTCTCTTGTAGGAGAAGAGCTGCAGGAAGCCATGTGACAGGCAATCACATTGCCGTGAACAAGCCCCAAATGTTGGCACAGTAAACACTGGCTTTGCATCCTCCATACATTCACCAGGCTCACTTCCACCTTGCCCAATTGCTTTGCACTCAGCACTCTATTCCTTTTTTTATTTCTAAGGTGAATTTTATGCATGTGCAAGGTGTCAGATTGAGTGAGCTGAGGACTGGAGACCTCTATTTGTCCATGGAGCAGGTACAGCATTGCACTAGTAGTGTACACAGCTCCCCACTACCCCACCCATCTACCTCAACCCTCAGCTGGAGGAACCACCTCTGGGAATAAAAGGGATGCCCATTTTTCAAAAGTTAGACTCCAGCGGTAAAGCACCTAGGTGAGTTAGGAGAAGGGCTAATCAGGAAACAGTTTTCCCATCCTGCGAGAATTTTCAAGATTTCAAAAGTGTTTCCCATCCTGCACTGGGATAAAAAGTTGAAATCTCATAAAATTTTATTAACAACAAACTGAAAAACATTTTGGTTTGGGTCCAATGAAACATTTCAGTTTGATAATTTTGAAATGTTTCATTTCAATTTTGACCTTTTAAAAAAATTAGTATAAACTACATTAAATTTTGAAACAAAAAGCCATTTCGAACCAAATCCCTGAAACTTTTAATTTCAAAAATGTTGAAACAGGATCTTTCAAGAATTTAAAAACTTTTTTCCCAACATTCCTTCCAATTGGGTAATTTGTTAAAACCTACCCTTTCCCATGATCAGTTTAGGTTTTGACTAGTCAGCATTTTTGGCAAAAAACGTTCAGTGGAAAAATTCCCAACCTGTTCTATTTAGGAACATAAATCCCACTGACTTTCAATAGGGTTTGGTCTCCTAAGTACTTAAGTTAGTTTTTAAAATGGAACTTACCTGTCTAAGTCACTTAGGCCTTACAACGCTGAGCAGAGTAATGCCTTGGGTGCTTTTGAAAATCCCACTAGGTGTCTATCTGCATCTTTAGGTAGGTACATACCTTTTAAAATCTGTCCCTAAGTTCCATTTTCAACAGAACTTAGGCTCTTAAGTCACATATATGCTTTTGAAAATTGCACCCCACACGTGGCTGAGAAGTATGTTATTTTTGCTTACAAATCAGCATTTTAAATATCGATGTGTATGTGGAGAAAGCTATAACCTGCCTGTTCACTGCACTTCATTATCATCATCTTCACCGGTCTTAGCATAATAGGCAACTGCCTGAATGTATGTGTCCAGCAGAGAATAAAGACTCTTACCATGTTGGATGCTGTACGATACTTTTTCATTTATACCTATGTCTCCATCTTTAGCAACAATCTTCTCTGGGAGAGTAGGCAGAATGCCAGTCTGGAAAAGGTGATTTGCAACAGTACATCACTGAAGACTTTTAAAAATATACATGATTGATTTCTAATATTAATTAATAAATTACAATTTTCATCATGGAAACAAGTTTTGAATGTGGCCATAAATCATACATAGTCACCACTGGAACCTTGACAATATTATGACTCTCTTCTAGTTTTCACAGTGGAAAATTATGAACTAAGCATTTTATGAACAGTATTGTGCCCTTTTAAGGAACATCGGACTACATCAGAGTACTCAGTATTGAAGCGCACATTAAGACTACAGACAATAGCAGTATTACTCATTTCCTGGAAGACAATCAATGTTATAGGGAGCCTCAGTTATAGCCCTAATAAAAGCAGCAATGCGTTTAAAAAAAGAAAAACAGTACAGTGGTTGTAAAATCATCATCATCTTGGACAATGAAAAGGTGAACTTTCTCAGAGTAATAGATATGTATAAGATATTACACTGGATATATGCATGGCTTACTGTACATGAATGTGAAAGTAATGGAAATAAACCATTTTACATTAGTAGTATGCAGTAAAAAGCTGCTACCTTGTTTTCTAGGATTGTTGCTTTGTACATTGATTGATTGAAATAGGGGTTCATTGTATCATAATCCCGTACATGAATTAGCAACGATGCTGTGCCATTGTTGACTCCAAGTTTTTCCTATATGCCAAAAGGAAAAAGAAAACAAGGAACATTATATCAATGGGACCAGAATCATTCACCTTCCATATGGATAATTCCAGTGGAGGATGTGACAGAATATAGTGATGTGCTTTACAGTATTTGTATCTTTGCTCAAGTAGTTTGATCTTATCTGAGTTTGTCATTTCTAAGAATCCAGATAATTCTCTTGAATAAATATTATTATGTATTATTTTTATAATAGTGGCACCTAGAGGCTCCATTGTGCTAGGCACTGCAAACACACATAACAAAAAGATGGTTCTTGCCTCAAAGAGCATAAAATTTAAGTAAATACACAAACGTTCCTACACTCCAGTCCATAGGGGCAGAAACAGCCAAGGGAGGGACTACTGCACTGGGGGGTAGTGGGGAAAATGAGGCCCACCCAGGGCCACCCTTGCACTGAATCCAGAGAGACCCCGCCTACTTTATGGGGGCACTGGGACCCAGGTGATGTCTTTCCTCCCCACCATGTGGACTTGAAAGAAAGTTGCAAAGAGGAGCCAGCCAAAGACTCCAGCCAGTAGAGGCAGAAGCAGCCAAAGCAGGGTCCTTTGGACATCGAGAACTTTCTACAGTTTTGACTGGACTTCCTTTGTCCTTTGCTGATTGGCTGTTCACTCCAACTCACCCCCTCCCCTGCCTTCACAGTTTGTTCATCTCAGTGTTACTCTTTTTACCCTATTCTCCCCTTCCTTGTCCACTCACCCCCTTCCCTTCAACGTCCCCTCTCCTTCCATTTAGCTTGTTCTAAATACCCTCCACCTCCAAACAACTGTGGCACTAGCATGCCATTTGCTACCATCTCATTGTTCACGCTGTGTGTTCTGCCCTCTTACCTACCCTGTGTCTGTCTTGTCTATTTAGATTGTAAGCTGTTTGGGGCAGGGACCATCTCCTACTCTGTGTCCTAGCACAATGGGGTCACAGTCCATGACAGGGGCTCCTAAGCATTATGGTAATATAAAATAAATAATAATAGACACATTGGCAAGAATGCCAGATGTCAGTGGATGATGGCACAGTCAGAAAGAATAAAGGAGATTGTATAGAGTGGTTAAGTGACTATATGAAGGAATTATGGGCAGCAAAAACATACTGTAGACATAATAGATGGATGTCAGGTATACATCCACAAACACAACACAGAAAGAAATGTACGGTATTGTGTGAATGGACGTTCAGTGGAGAGATCTCTTTCAGAACATCTAAGACCTCTGCTCAGGAGGGTGGCCTCAAAGAATTTATAGAAACCTACAGGACTTTAGAGGAAGCATGGTCTAGTGGTTAAAATACACAACTGGGAGTCAAGAGTTCTGGTGTTATTCCTGGCTTTGCCAAAAACTTGCTGTGTGAAATTGGGCAACTCACTCATATTAATCTCTCTGGGCTGCATTGCGAAGACCTCATTCACACTGGCGAAGACAATAGAACTACTCGTGTGAATAGCTCCTCACCAGTGTAAGGGATTCAATGATCTGCCCTCTGTACCTGAGCTTCCTTCTCTGGAAAATACTGATATTAATATTTATCTCACAGGGATGCTGTAAGACTCAATACAGTTATGTCTGTAAAGGGCTGTGAGCTCTTCAAATGGAAGTGCTGGAGTCATACAAAGTATTGGCATTGTATCTCTTCCTATTAGACAGGTATTTGTCAGATCTAGATCTAACTGAGATCTAGAAAATCTAGTGTGAATTAGCAAACCTGTGAATCTGAGACACAATTACGTACTGGAGAAAGTGGTTCATCCTGCACACGGGATGTGTTTTAATGTGGCGTACCTTTGCTTGTACCGTTAGATTGAAACTGTTGATCTTGTTGTAATCCAAAACTTTTTTCAGCGTGATGTTCCCATCCCCTTCCTTTATGTGAAAGTAATCAGAGTTTGGACCCTATTAAATGAATTAGTTATATGGTTCACATGGATTTATACAATTGTTAGAAAAAATGCATGCTTTTTTCTTTCACCACTTTCCTTATTGGACGTCTTCCATCATCAGGGAATGAGCAAACCCCAGCCCATCATACTGTAAGATACTAGTTTCCCCCTAACAGAGTCCATCTTTCCTGTTGGCACATCCTTGTATTGCACAGCTGACAGGAGGCAAAACAGAATAGGTGAAACAATGTGTCTTTCTGGCCCACTATTTATAGAACTGGCAGAGCCACTCAAAATTCCTTGACCCACAGAAACAGAACACTTCCCCTATCTTGCAGAACAGTGTCCGTCTTTCTGTTCAGTCCTGTGTAATGGGGGCCTGATCTGAACCCACTGGAGTAAGTGGAAAATCTGCTATTGGCTATAGTAGGAGCAGGATCCTAAACTATAGCCCCATTGCAGCAGTGCACCAGAGGCAGCCAGTACGAAGCATTATGGGAATTAGGTGTACCAGCTGCTGCTACTGCTGCATACAGCTGAACAGAAACAAGGGGCCTTTGTGCAGGACAGACCTAGGTGGAGAGAATCTCCACATCTGGAGAATAGAGCTTATGGACTGACCTATTGGTGAGTGATAGCCATGGTCTTGGAGCTATTCTGTTCCCTTCTTTACTGAGCTCTGTCAGTGTCTGCTGTAGAAGGCAGTCACCTACTTAGCTTACATCACATCTGCAAGGGAAGATCACTAGTCTCCCTTCATGTCTCTGTAACCAACATGCCATAGTTTCATGATCTCAAACTAATTTATGACAAAAAGTGCTGTGTAACATGATGGAAATGAGAGAAGATTTCATGCTTTACAATACTGTTATTAGATCAACATTGGCATTAAAAATGTCATATCTACATAACTGATTAGTAACTCTCTCTCTCGGAAAATTACAATGCACAAGGCATCACATAATGTTTCCTCAACTGCATCACCAAAGGAAAACAGACAAGACAAAACTCAGAGCTTCTTTAGAATTCCGATGACAGGGAGTCAGCTGTGAAGTGGCTCCTTCTTAGCCTTTTCTACTTGTAAATATTGAAATCAATTAAATTAAACAGTTCAGACAGCAAAGGCCAGCTCCACAGCTGTAGCCCCCTGACTTCAATTTACACAAGCTAAAGATCTGGCCTTATATGTCAAAGGTCTAAAATACACTGCCAATTAATAGAAACTTTCTGAAAATCCTTAAATATTATATGATAAAAGAGCAGATTATTTCAATCACAGTCACTGAATCTCTAAAGCTTTACTTCTTAGAAGCTGTGTACATTACTGTGACTAAGGGTATGTCTACACTACGAAATTAGGTCGAATTTATAGAAGCCGGTTTTATAGAAATCGGTTTTATACAGTCGATTGTGTGTGTCCCCACATAAAATGCTCTAAGTGCATTAAGTTGGCGGACCGCGTCCACAGTACCGAGGCTAGTGTCGACTTCCGGAGCGTTGGACTGTGGGTAGCTATCCCACAGTCCCCTCAGTCTCCGCCGCCCATTGGAATTCTGGGTTGAGATCCCAATGCCCGATGATGCAAAAACAGTGTCGCGGGGGGTTCTGAGTACATGTCGTCAGGCCCCTCCCCCTCCATCAGAGCAACGGCAGACAATCGATTCGTGCCTTTTTACCTGGGTTACCTGTGCAGACAACATACCCCGGCAAGCATGGAGCCCGCTCAGCTCAGCTCACCGTCACCATATGTCATCTGGGTGCCGGCAGACGTGGTACTGCATGCTACACAGCAGCAGCTAATTGCCTTTTGGCAGTGGATGGTGTATTATGATTGATATCCATCATCATCATATTCCTCAGTGAGTTCGGTCAGAGGCACCTGGGCAGACATGTTTTGTCTCCTGGAGACTCAGTCCTGCCAGCAGTCCTATTGAACCGTCTTGACGATGATGGCTAGCAGTCGTACTACAGCATTTTCTGCCAAGCACCCACAAGATGCCGATGGTTATCAGTCATGCTGCACCGTCTGCTGCCAGCTTAAGATGTAAAAAATAGATGGACCATATTTGTTCTGTATTCATTTCTTCTCCCGCCCTCCGTGAAATCAACGGCCTGCTAAACCCAGGGTTTTGAGTTCAATCTTTGGGGTGGGCATTCTGTGTGACAGTTGTTTGTGTTTCTCCTTGATGCACAGCCACCTTTGTTGATTTTAATTCCCTGTAAGCCATGTTGTCACTCGCCCCTCCCTTCCTCCCTCCATCAGACAATAGTTTCGTGCCTTTTTTCAGCCCAGACGCCATAGCACTGGGATCATGGAGCCCACTCAGATCACCGCGGCAATTATGAGCACTATAAACACAACGCGCATTGTCCTGGAGTATATGCAGAGCCAGAACATGCCAAAGCAAAACCAGGTGAGGAGGCGATTGCAGCGATTGCAGCGTGGCGACGAGAGTGATGAGGAAATTGACATGGACATAGACCTCTCACAAAGTACAGGCCCCAGCAATGTGCAAATCATGGTGTTACTGGGGCAGGTTCATGGCGTGGAACACCGATTCTGGGCCCGGGAAACAAGCACAGACTGGTGGGACCGCATCGTGTTGCAGGTGTGGGACGATTCCCAGTGGTTGCGAAACTTTCGCATGCGTAAGGGCACTTTCATGGAACTTTGTGTCTTGCTTTCCCCTGCCCTGAAGCACCAGAATACCAGGATGAGAGCAGCCCTCACAGTTGAGAAGCGAGTGGTGATAGCCCTGTGGAAACTTGCAACGCCAGACAGCTACCGGTCAGTAGGGAATCAATTTGGAGTGGGCAAATCTACTGTGGGGGCTGCTGTGATACAAGTAGCCAACGCAATCAAAGACCTGCTGATATCAAGGGTAGTGACTCTGGGAAACGTGCAGGTCATAATGGATGGCTTTGCTGCAATGGGATTCCCAAACTGTGGTGGGGCGATAGACGGAACCTATATCCCTATCGTGTCACCGGAGCACCAAGCCACCGAGTACATAAACCGCAAGGGGTACTTTTCAATGCTGCTGCAAGCCCTGGTGGATCACAAGGGACGTTTCACTAACATCAACGTGGGATGGCCGGGAAAGGTACATGATGCTCGCGTCTTCAGGAACTCTGGTCTGTTTCAAAAGCTGGAGGAAGGGACTTCCTTCCCGGACCAGAAAATAACCGTTGGGGATGTTGAAATGCCTATCGTTATCCTTGGGGACCCAGCCTACCCCTTAATGCCATGGCTCATGAAGCCGTACACAGGCAGCCTGGACAGTAATCAGGACCTGTTCAACTATAGGCTGAGCAAGTGCTGAATGGTGGTGGAATGTGCATTTGGACGTTTAAAAGCGCGCTGGCGCAGTTTACTGACTCGGATAGACCTCAGCGAAGTCAATATTCCAATTGTTATTGCTGCTTGCTGTGCGCTCCACAATATCTGTGAGAGTAAGGGGGAGACATTTATGGCGCGGTGGGAGGTTGAGGTAAATCACCTGGCCGCTGATTACGCGCAGCCAGACACAAGGGCGGTTAGAAGAGTACAGCAGGGCGCGGTGCGCATCATAGAAGCTTTGAAAACCAGTTTTGTGACTGGCCAGGCTACGGTGTGAAACTTCTGTTTTTTTCTCCTTGATGAACCCTCCGTCCCCATCCCCCCCAGTTCACTTTACTTCCCTGTAAACTAACCACCCTCCCCTCCCCCCTTCGAGCACCGCTTGCAGAGGCAATAAAGTCATTGTTACTTCACATTCATGCATTCTTTATTAATTCATCACACAACTAGGGGGATAACTGCCAAGGTAGCCCAGGAGGGGTGGGGGAGGAGGGAAGGAAAAGGACACACTGCAGTTTAAAACTTTAAAACTTTAACACTTATTGAAGGCCAGCCTTCTGATGCTCGGGCAATCATCTGGGGTGGAGTGACTGGGTGGCCGGAAGCCCCCCCACCACGTTCTTGGGCGTCTGGGTGAGGAGGCTATGGAACTTGGGGAGGAGGGCTGTTGGTTACACAGGGGCTGTAGCGGCGGTCTCTGCTCCTGCTGCCTTTCCTGCAGCTCAACCATACGCTGGAGCTTATCAGTTTGATGCTCCAGCAGCCGGAGCATCGACTCTTGCCTTCTGTCAGCAAGCTGACACCACCTATCCTCTTCAGCCCGCCACTTGTTCTCTTCAGCCCGCGATTCAGCCCGCCACCTCTCCTCTCGTTCACATTGTGCTTTTTTGCACTCTGACATTGACTGCCTCCACGCATTCTGCTGTGCTCTGTCAGCGTGGGAGGACATCTGGAGCTCCGAGAACATATCATCCCGAGTCCGCCGTTTTCTCCTTCTAATCTTCACTAGCCTCTGTGAAGGAGAAACATTTGCAGCTGGTGGAGGAGAAGGGAGAGGTGGTTAAAAAAGACACATTTTAGAGAACAATGGGTACAGTCTTTCATATTAAATTTTGCTGTTCACATTACACAGCACATGTGCTTTCGTTACAAGGACGCATTTTTCCTATTATATTGAGGGCCTGCCGGTTTGGTGTGAGAGATCATTCATGCAGTGCCAGGCAACAGAATTCGGCTTGCAGGCAGCCATGGTAAGCCACAGTCTTTTGGCTTTTTTAACCTTCTTAACATGTGGGAATGGTTTCAAACAGTAGC
>NW_020664483.1:19122597-19133045 GCF_002925995.2 Terrapene triunguis
ATTTAAGTAAAATCGAATTACCCTCGTAGTGTAGACATACCCTTAGAGGGTTACACTAACAAGGAAAACAAGTACAGAAATACAAGATATGTGCAATGGATAGATGAGTTTTTGAAATGAAGCCAGAGACTTAGCAAGCTGCGAAAAGCCACCTTTTTTCAGCAGGCTGATTTTTCTACTGTCTGAGTTGCTTGGTACTACTACTACTACTGCTTGGTAGGGGGCCACAATACACTTGCCTTTTGGCTGAGGCTCAGAAGGGCACTCACAGTTAAATGGATAGAATCCTTAGCTTGCTGCCACTTGTTGCCAATAGTGAAGCAGTAGATCGGGTACTGGACTGGGTCTCAGGGGACCAGGATTCTATTCCTGGCTCTGGTGCTGACCATCTGTGTCACCTTTGGCAAATCACTCCACCTCTTTGTGCCTTTATTTCCTCTCCCACCCTTCGTCTATGTTGTCTATTTAGATTGTAGGCTCTTTGGCACAGGGAATATCTTCTCATATGCATTTGTACAGTACCAAGCACAATGGACCCTAATCTCAGTTGGGCCTTGACACTCAACTATAATATAAATACTGTAATGATAATACAGATTCTTTGTAAAACATCCTTACAGAAGTTCCATGAAATATTAAAATAGTGCAGAACTGATAAGATAAATCTAGGATAATCAGATGAACTTACCAGTATATTCTTCAGGCAGTGGTGACAGCTGTAGTTCATCGGGTGTATTGTCACAACTTATGCTTGTGATTTCTAAGTAGAAAAGGGAGACTTATATAAAACTACTGCAAAGGTAACATTTCCAGTGATTGTACAAGGTAAAAATAATTAATTAATATCAGTTGGTGGTAAACTATTTATTCTGTTGGATCTACAAAGCAGGGGACTGTGGATTCCATCAGCCTCCTCCCCATGGTACTTCTCTTTCCTCCTAGCTAAGCGGGGGCTATGTTTCCCATCAGCCCCTTCCCTGATGCTGTTCTCCTGGCAGTGGCCAGGAAAGGGGAAAGGTCCTGAACCAGGAGGTGGCCAGGCTCTGTTTGGGAGCAGGAACTGCATGGCAGTAGGGGGCTGGAGGGAAACCCCAGGAACTGTGAACAGAGCTGCTTGTGGAACAGACTGTGAGTGCCGGACATTATAGTAGGGTGCAGGTCTGAGTGGGGCTTATGGGAGAACTGCAGCAGCTGGGCAGGGAACCAGAGCAGACGGGCCCCCATGAGACACTGTGGATATGTCTACACTGTGATTAAAACACCCGCAGCACTCAGTCTCAGAGCCCGGCTCAGCTGACTTGGGCTCACAGGGCTCGGGTTATGGAGCCAAAAATAGCAGTGTGGATGTTCAGGCTCAGACAAGAGCCCAGGCTCTGAGACCCTCTCCTCTTGCAGGGCCTCATAGCCCAGGCTCCAGCTTGAACATTGCACTGCAGTTTTATAGAACTCACAGCCTGAACCCCATGAGCACGAGCCAACTGACCTGGGCCAGACGCAGCCATGCCATGGGTCTTTTATGGCAGTGTAGACATCCCTTAACTGAGCCTGGCTTGGAAACCCACATATGCTTGTTTGCTTGAATAGAGACTGGACTGGAGAAAGCACGGCAGGTGCTAGGCCTGAAGAGCCCTGACTCTCAAGTGGACTGCCCAGGGACCTCAACAGGAATCACTGTTGCTCAGTGCGAACTGTAAACTGTTTAAGCCTCTGTACCTAGGGTAATTGCAACCTTTCCCCATTCCTTCCAGTCCTAGCAAAAACCTTTCTCTTAGCCATGTGACTGAGGGGTCATTGGGGCCCACCGGGGCTTGCACCTACAAGGCCTAGCTGCTGAATCACCTAGAGTGCTTGCCTCTGAGACATGGCACAGTGAGCACACAACTGGCATCCTAGAGGTTTGGGGTACAGAGTAACCCCGGTAATTACATTATATATTGTTTACAAAAAAATCCACATTGTGTCCATCACTCTGGGTATCTTGGCATAATTTAGTTGGTTTAAAACAATACAATAACATTCCTTTGAAATCAGGGGAAGACTCTGCACCAACCTAATTGCTTTGCACCAACCCAAGCCTGCTCCAAAAATATCTGCAATCAAAAATTGCCAACTTCAACAGAGAGACATGTAATAATAGGGATATGACAAGCTGGGGAAAGTCTAACCAAGAAACATGTTCTGCTCCATGCCCTGAAAATAGCAAGATTCAGGTTTCATTGACCCACTACCGAATCCCACAACCATTTGCTCCCTGTTGAGAATGTCCTGAATTAGCCCCTTGGAGTTCCACCCTGACAACTGGAAACAACAAGCCACACTCATGCTCTGGTCCTGCACACATGTATGTGTGTGAGTAATCCCACAGAACTCAATGAGATTGTTCACATCTTAGATGTTGGCAGGACTAAGGTCTATGTCTTGAGAGCTGTGATGTAACAGGGACATGAATTCCAGGGCAGCTGGACCTTAGACCCTTTTTGGTCTCTGTAGATAATAATCAGTACCTTTAAAGCCTGGTACTATTCTGAAAAGTGTCTCTGTAAAAATGGCACCCTAGGCTTTTGTATCTCAGTGACTCAGGATCAAATGTGCGCAGCTTACAATGAAAGTGATGGTTTTTCATAGCTGTAAACTCAACCAAGCTCTCAGCATCAAGTGGGTTCTTTCCTCCATGTGCATTGCTGACAGCAGGAAAGGCGCTTCAGGGCAAATTGTATCCTCGTGGACACATATGCAACTCCATTGCCTTCCATGGGTTTGCACCCATGCAGTAGGTGCACCTTTCTCCCTTACCTGTCTCTCCCCACACTCCTGTTGGTAGCTGGTCAGAAAGGCAGCAGACTGCTATTCCCCTGCAATAGGTAGCTACTCCATAGGCTGCCTGCTGTCTTGTTGGGTAGGGATGACGGATGTGGCTTCCCAGAGGCCATTGCTCACTTTGGAAGGAGGGATTGTGGATGCAGGAACAGCTCAGAGAGCTGTGGACTGCCGCAGGCTCTGGGATTTGTATTAAATTTTTCCTCTATTCAAATAATATGTAAGGATTAAATACAAGCTCCCGTTGCTTTAGCACAAAGAACAACATCTTCCTACCTCTAGTGGCTCCTGACCAGGCCAGTCAGAGACAGGGGGAAAGGATTTCTTGTAGTCCAACTGTTCTGCAGCCCTGGGCACCAAAACAGTGTTGGGGCTCATGGTACAGAATTTACTCTTATGGTCTCTGCTTCTATTCCCCAGGGCTTTGTTTAATGGATAGTCTAGATTTTTGTTTTGTTTAAGATTGCAGCAGATCCAGAGCCTGGGATTTTAAGTCTCTTAATGCCACCCAGCTCCCCATATGTCTATCCTTCTACAAGGCACTGAGTACGGGCCTGAGCCTATGGGGACACTCAGCAGAACTCCCATGGAGTCTTATGGGGGATCGGGTACACAATTAATAATTAGTTCTCTCTGTTTTGGTATTTCTTCCCCTACCCTCCACTGTTCCTTTTCTTCTTACGACTCCACTCTATTACCCTTCATCTACTGCTGTGACCTAAAAGGTCCTGCTTCAAGCCACTTGTCACCTTATCCTTATTAAAATTACCACTGGATCCTATGCTAATGGTCCAAAATGCTATTGTAACATTGCATGAAAGCTAAAGAAGTTACTTATATCTGTGGTGGGAGAATAGGGCTCTTATAGCATGTTTAGAAGGGTAAATGAAGGGGAGGTTTCATTATGGCTTGATTTTTAGGTCTAAATCAGGGGTGGGCAAACTTTTTGGCCCGAGGGCCACATCTGGGTATGGAAATTGCATGGCGGGGCATGAATGCTCACAAAATTGGGGGTTGGGATGCAGGAGGGCGTGAGGGCTCCAGCTGGGAGTGCAGGCTCTGGGGTGGGGCTGGGGATAAGGGGTTGGGGGTGCAGGAGGGTGCTCTGGACTGGGACCGAGGGGTTCAGAGGGCAGGAGGGGGATCAGGGCTGGGGCAGGGGGTTGGGGTGCAAGAGGGGGTCAGGGGTGCAGGCTCCGGGTGGTGCTTACCTCAAGCAGCTCCCAGAAGCAGCAGCATGTCCCCCCTACAGCTCCTACGCAGAAGCACAGCCAGGCAGCTCTGCACGCTGCACCGTCCACGCTGCACCGCCACCCCTTCAGCTCCCATTGGCCGCAGATCCCACTCCAAGCTTCAGACCCCACTCCCCGGCGGGAGTTTGAGGGCCAGATTAAAACTTCTAGAAGGCCGGATGTGTCCCCCGTGCCATAGTTTGCCCACCTCGATCTAAATTCTGCTCTTAGACATACTGCTCAGCACCCATCACCTTGTCTGGATGGATGGAACTTGGCCCTTAGTTGTGTTTACACAGGCAAGACCTACAACTAGACTATGGTTGATTCATTAGCATAAAAATGCCATTTAAAACAAAAAACGTCTGTAGCGCCTCAGCATGGGGATGTTATAAATGGAGACGCATGGAAAGGCAGGATTTTTCAACGTACTGGAAAAATCCTGATGGAAACCTGAATGAGTGACACTGTTGTTGCTCCTTTTCATACAGCAGCATGCTGGAAAGCAGCTTCAATTGAAATGATCATTATATACAGCACATATCAGATACAACGTCACCACCCCAATATAAGCCAATAAAACAACATTAACAGGGAATCCAAAGTTACAACAGATCCTAACTTTACAACTTCTTAAATTGTTTTCACGCCCCACTGCAGTCTAGGTATCTTATTGAATCATAGAATCATAGAAATGTAGGACTGGAAGGGACCTCAGTAGGTCATCTAGTCCAGTCCCCGGCACTGAGGTAGAACTATGTATTATCTATACCATCCCTGACAGGTGTTTAACATGCTCTTTAAAAACCTCCAATAATAGCGATTCCACAACCTCCCTTGGTAATTTGCTCCAGTTAGGAAGATTTTCCTAATGTCTAACCTAAATCTCCCTTGCTGCAATTTAAGCCCCATTACTTCTTGTCCTGTTCTCAGTGGATGAGGAGAACAATTTATCACCCTCTTCATAACAGCCTTTTATGTACTTGAAGACCATTACCATGTCCTCCCCGCCCCCAGTCTTTTCTTCTACAGATTAAACACACACATGGTTTTCTATCTTTCCTCATAGGTCATGTTTCCTAGATCTCTCATCATTTCTGGACTTTCTCCAATTTATCCATATCTTTCCCAAAGTATGGTGCCCAGAACGGGACACAATACTCCAGTTGAGGTCTTTTCAGTGCTGAGTGGAAGAATTACTTCTTGTGCCTTGCTTACAACACTCCTGCTAATACATCTCAAAATGATGTTCGCTTTTTTTGAAACAGTATTACATTGATGACTCCTATTTAGTTTGTGATCCACTATCACCCCCAGAATCTTTCCTGCAGTACTCCTTCCTAGGCAGTCATTTCACATTTTGTATTTGTGCAGTTGATTATTGCTTCCTAAGTGTAGTACTTTGCATTTGTCCTTATTTAATTTTATCCTATTTATTTCAGACCGTTTCTCGAGTTTGTCAAGATCATTTTGATTTCTAATTCTGTCCTCCAAAGCGTTTGCAACCCTCCCAGCTTGGTATCATCCACAAACTTGAAATGTACTCTGTGCCATTATCAAAATCATTTATGAAGACATTGAATAGAACTGGATTCAGAACAGATCCTTGAGGGACCCCACTCAATATGCCCTTCGAGCTTGACTGAACCATTGATAACTACTCTCAGTATGATTTTCCAACCAGTTGTGTACTCACATTAAAGTAGGTTAATCTCTAGACTATATTTCCCTAGTTTATTTATGAGGTCATATGAGATAGTGGTCCAGCACCAGCTGTAAATACAAGACAACTATCTAAAAATATTGAAAAGAATTTGTAAAAAGTCACTGTCAATTCCAAAGAATTAAGCAGTGGTTCTAGGCAAGGGCAGTAGGAAAACCAGTAGTTTGTTTGGATAGTCTTAAGAAGTCACTGACTGTTTTTCATATCTCACTGAATATATTTTTTAAACTCTGCAAGATCATATAACTGACATGAATTTAGTAAAGGAAACTTTCAGGAAAATGTATGCACTGTGCTCAGTTTCAATGACAGCAGCAGCACTAGACTCACAACCCTTTGTAGAAGTATGGTACTTACGTTGTGCATCAAGACAGAAGAACGAAACCCAACCAAGAAGGACAAAACAGAGTGATCTGGAAACTTCCATGAGCTTCTTGGATGAGAAGGTCCTAGCACAGGGAAGAATGAATGACCATTTCTCCTGTGTGTCCTTGGTACAGAAGCATTCGTTTTGGTGTGTCAGAACTCCATTAATAATATCAGTTGGGATTCTCTGGTGAGACTAGACAGAAAGACTTATGAAAAGATGACTCAGAGGCAATAAGTGAAATTTACAACCTGTTTATCAGTCTCTAGAACTGAGATCAAAGTCCCTCTGGGCAGTACAATTCAAATCAACCAGGCAATGCCTTGCTGCTATATAGTAGTCTATGTAATACAGTCACCGTTTCATTATTTTTTCATTTCACTTTATTTAATATAGATATCAAGCTGCAAATATTTAGGCTGATTCAGTACCTCCAAGATGCCTCACTCATATAGAGGTGAGCTAGTCATCCCCTTGTAAGAGGAAAAGCATCAGGTTCAGTGTTGCTCTATGGAGGATGAGCAATATTGTCCTCAGACTCATAGAGTGTAAGGCCAGCAGGAACCACCAGATCATTTCTGACCACTTGTATATCACAGGCCACCAGCATCACCCGGCCCCTGCGCACCAAGCCCAACAACCAGATTTAGATCAAAGTAGTAGAGCCCTCAAGAGACCAAACTGCTGTGTGCCACAGGCAGAGAACAGGAGGGACTGAGGTGCACCAATGCCCAAGGCCCCTGCAAAGGCAGGGAATTAAGTGAGGTATTAGGTATACCTTTGTAATCTGATAACAATGCTAGGATATCTCTTTACAGCTGCAAGGAAAAAGGCAGGGAATTCTCACTAGGGAACCACTAGTTACTATAAGGCATGGACAGACAATGAGTTTGAAACATAGCTGAAATCTCAGTGTGTTCCAGCAGCCATATTTTGAGAACAGTTTCTTCTTTCTCTGTATCTGGCAATGGAAGCACATTTAGTTCAACAAAATTATATTCCTTTGACCAGATTCTCTCCTCCAAAGGCAAATGAGACACATTGCAGGGTTCAAGTAGACTTTCCAAAGACTATATTTTAAAGTGGCTCATTTGTTTGTGTAGCTTGTTTATTCCAATAGTTTTGGGAAGTTTGATAATATGCTCACTATATCCTTAATACACCTCTACCCCGATATAATGCAACCCGATATAACACGAATTTGGATATAACGCGGTAAAGCAGTGCTACGGGGGGGCGGAGCTGCGCACTCCGGTGGATCAAAGCAAGTTCGATATAACGCGGTTTCACCTATAACGCGGTAAGATTTTTTGGCTCCCGAGGACAGTGTTATATGGGGGTAGAGGTGTACAAGAGAGAGGCTTCTAACGGCAAATCAATGATATCACAACCAAAATAATTAGGTTCTTCCTTGTTTGGTTTCGGTGTTGTTTTGTTACCATGAGTACAAGCATCATTAGTGTAATTTCTATTAATTTTTAACATGCACAATATTGTGCTTGATGGATATAAAAAGGAATTTTTCCTACCCATGCATAATTGAAATGACATGAGCTATTTATAAGCTTATAAACCTTATCATCAACCTTATAAAAACAGTTCAAAGATCATTGTAATACCTTCTGAGCAAAGGCCATGTTACATTTCAGAATTGTTTCCATGTCAGAGCCTATTTTTTATAGAAATATATTCATGCAATAAGTCAACGGAAAGACACACACTGATTTCACTGTGCTTTAGAGCAGTCCCAAAAGCATCAATGTCAGTTTATACCTCAGGAAATCATTTTGCAGAAAGCAATCCTAATTCTGTAATAAAAGAAATAATCTGTGGGAATTTACAGATTTATGAAAGGGAAAAAGATGTGTGATCCCTATCTATATGATATGGAAATAGGAGACAGACTTGTTGAAAGTCTCTGGGTAAGGATAAAAGAGGTAAAAAACAAGGGTGATGTCATGGTAAGGCTCTACTATAGACCACCTAACCAGGAAGAAGAGGTGGATGAGGCTTTTTATTACACAACTAACAAAATCATCCAAAGCACAGGACTTGGTGGTGATGGGGGACTTCAACTATCCAGACATCTGTTGGGAAAATAATACAGCAGGGCACAGATTATCCAACAAGTTCTTGGAATACATTGGAGACAATTTTTTATTTCAGAAGGTGGAGAAAGCAACTACTGGAGAGGCTGTTCTAGATTTGGTTTTGACAAATAGGGAGGAACTGGTTGAGAATTTGAAAGTGGATGGCAGCTTGTGTGAAGGTTATCATGAAATGATAGAGTTCATGGTAGAAGGAATGGTAAAAAGGAAAACAGCAGAATAAAGACAATGGATTTCAAGAAGACAGATTTTAGCAAATTCAGGGAGTTGGTAGGTAATGTCCCATGAGAAGCAAGAAAAAACAGTTCGAGAGAATTGACAGTTTTTCAAAGAGACATTAAGGACACAAGAGCAAATTATCCCACTGTGTAGGAGAGACAGGAAATATGGCAAGAGACCATCCTGGCTTAACCAGGAGATCTTCAATGATCTGAAACTCAAAAAAGAGTCCTACAAAAAGTGGAAACTAGGTCAAATTATGAAGGATGACTATAAACACACAACACGAGCATGTAGGGACAAAATTGGGAAGATCAAGGCACAAAATGAAATTAAACATCATTCTGGGACGTATTAGCAGGAGTGTTGTAAGCAAAACATGTGAAATGATTTTTCCACTCTACTCCAGGCTGATTAGGCCTCAGATGGAATATTATGTCCAGTTCTGGGCACCACATTTCAGGAAAGAAGTGGACAAATTGGAGAAGGTCCAGAGAAGAGCGACAAAAATGATTAAAGGTCTAGAAAACATGACCTGTAAGGAAAGATTGAAAAAAATGGGTTTGTTTAGTTTGGAAAAGAGATGACTGAGGGGGGACATGATAACAGTTTTCAAGTACATAAAAAGTTGTTACAAGGAGGAAGATGAAAAATCGTTCGCCCTCACCTCTGAAGATAGGACCAAAAGCAGTGTGCTTAAATTGCAGCAAGAGAGGTTTAGGTTGGACATTAGAAAAAACTTCCTAACTGTCTGGGTGGTTAAGCACTGGAACAAATTGTCTAGGGAGGTATTAGAATCTCTGTCAGTGGAGATTTTTATGAACAGGTTAGACAAACACCTGTCAGGAATGGTCTAGTTATTACATAGTCCTGACTTGAATGCAAGGGTCTGGACTAGATGACCTATTAGGGTTGCCAACTTTCTAATTGCAGAAAACTGAACACCCTTGTCCCACCCCTTCCTGAGGCCCCGTCCCTTCACTGCCCCTTCTCCTAGGCCCCACCCCTGTTCACTCCATCCCCCCTCCCTCAGTCACACGCTCATTTTCACCAGGCTGCAGCAGGGGGTTGGGATATGGGAGAGGGTGAGGGCTCTGGATGAGGGTGTGGGATCTGGGGTGGGACCATGGATGAGGGGTTTGGGGCTGGGGCAGCGGGTTGGGGTGCGGGAGCGGGTGCGGGCTTCAGGAGGGAATTTGGGTGCAGGAGGGGATTCCAAGCTGGGGTAGGGGAAAGGATGGTCTCTTGCCATATTTCCTGTCTCTCCTACGCAGTGGGATAATTTGCTCTTGTGTCCTTAATGTCTCTTTGAAAAACTGTCAATTCTCTCGAACTGTTTTTTCCCTTAGGCCTGGTCTACACTACGAGTTTAGGTCGACTTTAGCCGCGTTAAATCGAATTAAGCCTTGACACGTTCACACGACGAAGCCCTTTCTTTCGACTTAAAGGGCCCTTTAAACTGGTTTCTTTACACCACCTCCGACGAGGGGATTAGTGATAAAATCGGCCTTAGGGGGTCGGAATTGGGTTATTGTGGACGGAATTCGACGTTATTGGCCTCCGGGAGCTATCCCACAGTGCTTCATTGTGACCGCTCTGGACAGCACTCTCAACTCAGATGCACTGGCCAGGTAGACAGGAAAAGCCCCGCGAACGTTTGAATTTCATTTCCTGTTTGCTGAGCGTGGAGAGCACAGGTGACCACGCAGAGCTCATCAGCACAGGTAACCGTGATGGAGTCCCAGGATCGCAAAAGAGCTCCAGCATGGACAGAACGGGAGGTTCGGGATCTGCTCGCCATATGGGGAGATGAATCAGTGCTGGCCGAACTCCGAAGCAGTAAACGAAATGGCAAAATATTAGAAAAGGTCTCCAAGGCCATGAAGGACAGAGGCCATAACAGGGACACACAGCAGTGCCGCGTGAAAATTAAGGAGCTAAGGCAAGCCTACCACAAAGCCAGAGAGGCAAACGGAAGGTCC
>NW_020664483.1:19143045-19179786 GCF_002925995.2 Terrapene triunguis
AAAAATATATATTAGCTTACAAGGCAGGTGTGGGAGGGGAGGGGGCAGGACTTGGACCCATTCTGGGCACCATCAAAAATTAAACAAACCTGCCACCCCTGGGTACTGAGGTTGCCTGAACTCTCAGAGTGAGCCCTTACCCTGTGCAGCAGAGGACACTGTGTTAAGGGGGAGGAATAGCTCAGTGGTTTGAGCATTGGCCTATTAACCCCAGGGTTGTAAGTTCAATTCTTGAGAGATCCACTTAGGGATCTGGGGCAAAAATCAGTACTTGGTCCTGCCTAGTGAAGGCAGGAGGTTGGACTCGATGACCTTTCAGGGTCCCTTCCAGTTCTAGGAGATAAAAGTTATATATATAGAGAGAGATCCTAACAGAATAGGACACAGCTAGAGATACTCTGAGAAGATACAGCCTGTCCTTGTATTTGTTCTGCTATGGCAACAAATAATTTAGGTGATTTCCTGATCTATTTTGTTCCCTGCAGATAGAATGCCAATGCTCATTGCACATTGAGGGAATGAAGTCTGCACTAAAGGCATGGGTTTTCAGGAAAATCACCGGTAAGTGAATTGACTGGTTTATATAAAATTCCAAAGCTAGTAATAAATTTCAGGTGTAGTCATAGCCAGGCCTTATCCTTACAGAATATTGTGTATGGTGGATCGGCCATTAAGGCCGCCAGTTCATATACCTTTTTGGCTGAGGTGATGGCAACTAGGGAGATTAGTGAGTACCGAGTACCCAGGGAGCAAAAAGTCTTTCAACGAGTGACTCATCTGTCTTTTGGTTGAAAAAATTAGCCTCATTGAACAGTAAATCCTCAATCACATTTTGAACCTCCATCCTGAAGAGTATAAAGAGGTTCTGGCCACTAGTTTGGCCTCATCAATAAGGGCTTGAAATTAAGTCCTGTCTTCCTGATGCAACTTGTCCTAAAAGTCCAGGAACTTAGAATAGTATTTGTTGAAAAAAGCCTGATAATTTAACATCCTAAACTGCAGGTGGATAGATGTAAAGACCTTTCTCTGCATAAGGTCAAGACGCTTGGCCTCCTTTCTGCGGGGGGTGGCCCTTGAGTGTTGGTGCCTGGATCTTTCAATTGCCACCTGGAACACCAAGTAGTTCAGGCCAGGGTTGGTGAACAAGAACTCTGCTCCCCTAGCTGGGACAAAGTATCCCTTCTCTGGCCTATCAAGGATAGGGACACAGGTAGCGGGTTTGTGCCACACAGCCCTTACCAGTTCTAGTATGGCTTCATTTACCAGGAAAGCAACCTGACTGGAGCCCATAGGCTACAGGATATTCAGGAGCTTATGCTCATGGTTCTGGATCTTTTCTAAGGAGATTTGACACTCTTCCACTACTCACTGTGAAAGCTCCTGGAACTGTCTATGATTGTCCAGGGGAGACAGAGAGGCTGAAGCTACCACCCCATTGGATGACAAGGATGATACTGGAACTGGTGGTACCTGGGGATCTGGCTCATCTTCCTCTTCTTCTAGTGACTTAGGGGGTTCAGACTAGCCCATTAGATAAGATTCCCTTTTGGAATGGATGGATTCTGGGTAACGCACATAAGAGTCCCAAGGGCCCCAATAAGGCAGTATGAGGGGTTGAAGAGGGTTGTGGTGGTTCCTAAGACACTGGGTACCAACTGTTCCGAGGAGGAAGTTCCTGCCTGTGGGGCCAAGGCCTGTTTCACAAAATTCTCAACCCCCTGTCTGGGCTGAATACCCTGTCTGGAGAGGAAGCTGGCTTCACAAGCACAACCGACTCTCCAGAAAATTAAAAGGTTGGATTTGGGTCCACAGGCACTACCGATGGATCTGTGATGGTATGGCCCTAGTTATGGAAAACAGATGGAAATAGCTGCTAGTGTGTGGGCCCAGGGATAAACTTCTCCAAGAGTCCTGGATTCCCACAGGCATTTGTCTCTGCCTGGGAGTACTGGTCCCAATAACAAAGGAGATTGTGGGTCTGGGAAGAGGAAGATTTTCTCAGGAGTGGTATAAGTCATTGGTACCTTTGGAGACTGAGATTTATCACTCCATACTACTGGAGTAGGTGTAGACAGTGCCTCCTTATGAGTCCATGATGGTACTGCTGGTGAATGAGACTAACCTCACAATCTTCGGTGGTACCAGCAGTTCCTGATCTTTCGAGTCTCAGTATTTCGTTTTAGGTAGCATGGCAGTTGGTGTCAAAGCCAGTGCAGAGGCTGGTACTGCAGTTTTGCTCCTATGAGTCTGCTGAACATACCTATGCAACTTAGAAGGATCTAAGACCTTATGACTTGGGTGTGAGGGCTCCCCTGACCTGGATGGAGTCAGGGAGGGATCTCTCCTCTTTGAAGGTCTAGGAAGGGAATCTATTTTTGTGTGTGAGAATACCCCTTACTCTTATGTGGGGTCCCAGCCAAAGGGTCCTTCCGTCTACCCCTCTCCCTTCTGGAGTCAGACATAGAACTAGGGGATATGCTCTTTGTCAACTCTGGCCAATGTATGGGGTTGGAGGGGTCCCCCCTCTCCTGCATGGGTCTGGCTGGGACCTTATTGTCTGCTCCATAAGGTGTTTCCAAAGTTGAACCTCTTGCATCTGCTGCGTTTGGTTGGGGAAAGAGCAGCAGATACTGCACTTGGCGGAGATAGTAGAGGCAGCACCAGTGGTAATCTCTGAGCAAAAAGGAGTGGGGGTAGGAAATACTGTTTTTGAAGCCTAGAATGTTAGGCATAATCCAAGTCCCGCACCAGGAGACACTAACACTAGCTAAACTAGAACTATAAAAACACTAACAAAACTAAGAACAATATAAAAAAAACCTTTGAAGAGTTAGAGGAAGAAGTGAAAGGAGAAGCTGTGGTCACTTGAGGATTCCAACTCAGGCCACGCAGCAGTAAGAAGTGATTGGAGAGACTGTTGGTCTGCTCTGTCCCTTATGCCCTCGGTGCAGAGCATGAGGAGTCCAGGGGCACAGCTGTGGACCAGCAGACCCTACTTGCAGGAATTCTCCCGTCTCAGGCGTATGGAACACATGCATACTCACAGTGGAATACACATAGGGACCAGCACTTGAAGAATGTCCTCTTAAGAAGGCATGATCTCAGTTTTCATCTGAAATTTAACCTCATTTTAACTAAAAGTCTGAGGAAAATGTAAGGTTGAACCAGAAACTTGAAATTGCTCCATCTGATTGAGAGATTAGATTTTCTAAATTATTGTTATTTGCTCTGCCATTGCAGAGAATCTGGAACCCTAACAATAATTTGACCTATCTATTCTGAAATTTCTGTTGTACATTTCTGCTGATCAGGATCTGAACCAGTTTCCAAATATCATCTGCCCAACTTTGAAAGCTAGAAGTTCACACACTAACCAATTTTATTAACCAGGCTAAAACCATAGCTATCTCTTTGAGGTGGGGATTGTCTTTTTGTTATGTGTCTGATCAGACCCCCTAGGCTAGGCATTGCCAAAATAAAAATATACTTTTTATGTCACGTCTTGGAAAGAGCAATTTATTTACATGGTGCCATCTGGTGGAAGGAACTGAAGATACACATTGACACTGATGTGGATACAGCAGGAAAATGAAGACAGACATGCATGGAATTAAGTGGCAGGCTGCAACTTTTATTAAACTTTTTAACACAAGGGAGGGGCACTACCCATCCATCCCCTATACACTCCTATAACCGAGTATTGAATTGGTTCCAGTGCAGGAGTTACAGGGCTCCTTACCATATACCCCATAACTGGTGCCAGGGTTACAGGGCTCCTTACCATAAAACTAGGGCCATACCAGATTCACGGCCATGAAAAATGTGTCAAGGACCGTAAAATCTGTTTCCCGCCTCCCCGCATGAAATCTGGTATTTTGTGTGCTTTTACCTATACTATACAGATTTCATGGGGGGCGGGGGACAGACCATTTCTCAAACTGGGGGTCCTGACCCAAAAGGGAGTGGCAGGGGGTCGCCAGGTTATTTTGATGGGGTGGGGGTCATGGTATTGCCACCCTTACTTCTGCACTGCCTTCAGAGCTGGGAGGCTAGAGGGCGGCGGCTGTTGACTGAGCACCCATCTCTGAAGGCAGCGCCCCACCAGGAGCAGCGCAGATGTAAGAATGGCAATACCATACCATGCCACCCTTACTTCTGTGTTGCTGCTTTCAGAGCTGGGTGGCTGGAGAGTGGCGGCTGCTGACCGAGGGTCCAGCTCTGAAGGCAGCAGAACAGAAGTAAGGGTGGCAATACCATACCATGCCATCCTTATGTCTGCGCTGCTGCCAGAGATAAAAGACCTGGGATTTTGGTGATGGGCCTTAGGCTCATGTGATAGGGTGATACCTTGTGGCTTTTGTGGGCCAAGGTCTGACCTTGTGGCCCTTGTGGGTTGGGGTCCCCACCCTGCCCATCACCAAAATCACAGGTCTTTTATCTCTGGGAACTATTCATTTTATTCTCTTAACTACTCTGGAAATCGGCCACAGGGGGCACCAGTGACTAGCTTGGTCATTGCCCCAACACCCAACCACACTGCCTATATCACAGTTCCTGTCCAATCCATTCCCTCACATCCTGTAGTGGACATAAGTCCTGTAATAAGTCCTCAATTTCCTGCACCTGCCATGGGCCAAAACCACCTGCAGTCACTGATGTGGCTACCCCCAATCCTGAAAGAACGAATACCAGATTTTGTAGTGTCAAGACAGCAGTAGCTCAAGGTTTTTCCCAATTCTGTGCTAAACTGGTACTTTGTCAGGCAGCTGCCATCACACGGTCTGAAGAGCAGTCCCGGCTGCAGGTTCCAGATTTTTAGCAAGACTTATTGTCTTCGCATTGCCCCATCTGCACATTCCTTCAACACCGCATACGCCCCCTTTCCCCTCTGGTCGGTGTTCGAGTGTCTTAAATGCAGGGACACTGCTCCTGCAGATAGCTGCACATCTTTTACATTTAACACACGGTGGGACCTGTCCGCAGCTGCCATAGGCATCAGCTTACTCACTCTAAAAGTGCCAAAGAAGGCAACAACAAATACTGCCTTAAATAAAATGGCCTCTTTCCCACAGTTGCAGACCCAGGTCAGAGCTGTAATAATCCTGTCAGGGTTTCCAGTGTTATGAGTAACCTGTTGTTCCTCTGGTACCCCTCTCTCCCGGCCTACCATTCAAAGAGTTTCCACTATAAAAATGCCCACATGGGTCTGGGAAACCCACCAACCTATTCCATAAGACAGGCATGCTAGCTGGAGAGAGAGAATGGAGGGAGACAAGCCACGGTGGGTCAAAGATACCACATATCGCACAACCTGATGTGTAGATATGGGCCCCCAATGGTGAAGCCCTTCCTGTGCCCGAAATTCCCTGAACTCTAAAAGGCTGGCCTTACAGGCCTACAGAGCAACAGAGTCATCTACTAGTCCCACAGCTGTCTTGAGCCAAGGTTCCAGAGTTGTTGGGGCGTCACCCACAGATCCTTGCTGGCCAACAGGGCAAATTCCCAGAATCTGTCAGCCTGAAATCAAGATGGAGCGTTGGCAACACCATTAACCAGGGCATGCACTGCACGAAAAAGGATGTTAAACCACAAGAGTGTAAAACCAAGGCCCTCACCAGCCTCATTACCTGAGCAGTGTCAGTTGACTGCCTGTTTACAATGTGGGCCATAGATTGGTTGTCACACCAAAAACAGACTTTTTTTGTTCTGAATGTTTGTTTCCCAAATAGTGAATGCCCCAAGCCACCCACCTTTCTGGCCACCTCTGTGCACACCACTCTCCTTGAAAGTAAAGCTCCAAACCTATGCCTCCTGAGTTGTCAGACTGTACCTGTAGCTCAGTTTTGAGTCATCAGCCCGAATGCCATATTGAAATCCCATCAAACTCTTTCCAGTATTTTTCCCCACACTTCTAAATCTTCTTTCGTCACCTTTGTCATTCACACTCCAGAGAAGGCCGATGCCAGACGGGCACAAAATGCCTGACTGGGAGCCACCACCCAGCATGCAAAGTTTTCTTTGCCCCTTTGAGAGCCTGTATCAGTGCCCTGACCGATTCCAACGTCTGTCCCAACCAGGAAGGACACACTCTTCTGACTCACCACCATCTGCACAATGAACTATCCCAGCTCTTATCTAGCTGCTTCCCTTGACCTGTGACATTCCTCTTGATATGGGAAAAATTCCCCGGACTCCATTTTGTAATCCTAACCGCCATTTTTGTGTGTCTGTCTTCCCTATTGAATAAGCAGGAGTCACTTCAACTAGAACTGCAGGTCACTTGGCATTTGATGTTATAGGTCACATGACTAGAGCTGAGAAATCTCTGGGCTGAGGATGCCCAAGAGTGAAAAATCACATAAAATGAAGTATGGCCACAAAAGGGCCCAAAACTGGCGCATGAGCAGTAGGGCTAGATAAAGGAATCATGGCTCTGAGGTAAACAGCAGCAGTGAGCATGGGAGGTGGGTGAAGCTTCCCCTTGGGGAGGCTAGCCCCCTGCCCTGCCTCTTCCAGCCGAGGCCCCTGCTCACTGCTCTCAGCTCCCCCCACCCCCAGTGGCCCCAGCCAGGGGAGGGAAGGAGCGAGCGGGGCAGGGTCCAGGGGAGAGGGGCTGAGACAGCCTGAGAGCTTGGGGCTCCCGGAGCCCCTCCCCCATACAGCTCCTTCTTCCCGCGGCTCTGCCCATGGCCTCACCTCCATTCTGCCTATGACCCAGTCCCGCCTCTTACCCTGTGGCCCCCGCCCCTTTTCCACACCCACTCCGCCTCTTCTCCCCCAAGGCCCTGCCCCACTTGCTCCTCCCCTCCCCCAGCTGCAGCCTTGAGACTGGAAAAGCTCTGTGCCCCTGCTGGGGCTATGGCGGGGAGTGAGAGCTCCTCCAGCCCTGGGGCCATGGCAGGGGGAGATTTTTCCAGGGACCCCAAATCCACCATGTTCCCCCCCGCCACCCGGCGGCATGAGGTTTGGGGAGGCTTAGCAGCCCCTGGCCTCCATTACATGCCACCCATGGCAGTGAGCATGTGCAAGGATACCAGTAGTAGCTACTGAGTGTGTGCAGTACGGGGTGAGAGGAAGGTCAGCTAGCTGACTAGCCGGCTGGCCACAGCTCATCCACTTTAAAACAAGTTATAACCACATTAATAACTGCGGTGGCTGCTGTCCACACTACCCTTCTGTGGGTGGTGCATGTCCTCCTCAGGAACACTTCCACTGACCGAAGAGGGGCAGTGTGGGGGACAGAGTCAGGGCTCTCAGCTTCATGCAGCTCCCATCTGGGAGCGGGGAAGGAAGCCACTCAGGGCTTCTCGCCTCCGCGCTTCCAGACAGGAGCAGGGAGGGAGCAGCCTGGGACTTCTTGACAGAAGTCCGGTTGGCTGCTATACTCCCAGTGGGGAGCAGAAACCCAGAACCCCAAGGGTCAGCAGGGCTCCCAGCAGGGAGTGGGGAGCCTGGGCGGCAGCCCAACTTGGGAGTGGAGACTGGGTAGCAGCTAAGGAGCTGGCTTACAAGAATGACAGTTAACAGCCAATGTAAGGAACGCAGTGTCTGCACGGATATTGCGTCACCCTAACTACACCAAAATAAGCCCTACACCTCTCGTTGAGGTGGTTTTATTATGTTGGCATAGCAGGGCAGTTACATTGGTGGGAGAAACAATTCAGTGTGAACACCTCCACTGTTCTGTTGACAAAACTGTGTAGTGTAGACAAGGTCTAAGGAAGTCCAGATAGAACAGTATATAAAAGAACAGCTGCCCGCAGGCAGAAGTCAGTCAGACGCCAGCAAGAAGAGCTGCTGGAAGAATTGCTAGAGCAGTCAAGTATCAGAGGGGTAGGCGTGTGTGTCGCTTTTTTACAGATCCAGACTAAGAGTCCTGTGGCACCTTATAGACTAACAGATGTATTGGAGCATAAGCTTTCGTGGGTGAATACCCATATCTGACAAAGTGGGTATTCACCCACGAAAGCTTATGCTCCAATATGTCTGTTAGTCTATAAGGTGCCATAGGACTCTGTCGCTTTCTGCTAGAGCAGTGGGTCTCAAACTTTTTGCATTGGTGACCCCCTTTCACACAGCAAGCCTCTGAGTGTGACACCCCCCTCCCCTAGAAATTAAAAACAAATTTTTATTACTATATTAAATGCTAAATTTAAACCCTATTGCTTAAAATGAATTTATCTTTTCTCACTGCTTTTAAATTAAGACTAAAAAACATTTTATCAAATTATTGTTATAAGCAGAGAAATAATTTTTATATAGAATTTTATTTTAATACTTGACAGCAATTAATCAACAGAATCAGCCAAAAATCAGTGAGATGGATGATGCGCCCTTTCTGGTTTTGCGATTTGGTCTTTGTTGCGAGAAGGCTGGAGAATCCACTCTCACATTTGTAGGTAGCAGGAAATCTCTCAAGGCCATTTCGCTCACCAGTGGGTATTCACTTGCAATTGAGCACCAGAACTGGTTTGGAGGCAGCTGTGTGAATTTTGCTTTCACTTCATCATTGATCATGTCGATAAACTGTTCCTGTGTGTGAATATCTTCAGTAGGTAACTGCTCAGCCATCACACTGAAAGAGTTCTTCACCAGGGAATGAAGTGCTTTTGGTAGCACTGGAAAGTAGCACAAGAACTCTTCATGAAGTGCTTTCAGATGTTCACTAATAGCTAACTTGAGAGCACTATTGTTGATTTCCTCCTCCTCGCTGAATGAGGAAAGTGTAGGAAACGTGCCTTATCTGTCTGTGTCCAATTTCTTGCACCACAGATCCAACTTCATCTGGAAGGCTCTGATTTTATTAGTCAAGTCTATTAATGTTGAACATTTTCCCTGAAGGGACAGATTGAGGTCATTAAGGCTATCAAAGATATCAACTAGGTATGCCAAGCAGAGAAGCCATTTCTTGTCACTGAACTCTTTGTTCAGCTCAATTCTCTTTTTGCAGAAAAAACTCCGCCATCTCTTCACAAAGTATAAAAATGCGCTTTAATGTGCATCCCTAGAAAGCCATTGGACTGGAGCTTGGAAAAGAGGAGACTAAGGGGGGATATGATAGAGGTATATAAAATCATGAGTGATGTGGAGAAAGTGAATAAGGAAAAGTTATTTACTTGTTCCCATAATATAAGAACTAGGGGACACCAAATGAAATTAATGGGCAGCAGGTTTAAAACAAAAGGAAGTTCTTCACACAGCACACAGTCAACTTGTGGAACTCCTTGCCTGAGGAGGTTGTGAAGGCTAGGACTATAACAGGGTTTAAAAGAGAACTGGATAAATTCATGGAGGTTAAGTCCATTAATGGCTATTAGCCAGGATGGGTAAGAAATGGTGTCCCTAACCTCTGTTTGTCAGAGGGTGGTGATGGACGGCAGGATAGAGATCACTTGATCATTACCTGTTAGGTTCACTCCCTCTGGGGCACCTGGCATTGGCCACTGTCGGTAGACAGGATACTGGGCTGGATGGACCTTTGGTCTGACCCAGTGCAGCCATTCTTATGAGTGTGAAAAAGCAGATCTTCGTATACACCACCCATTTCGTTGCAGAGCTCTTGAAAGAGATGACTATTCAGACCATATGCTTTAATGTAGTTCATTGCTTGTATAACAACATCCAGCACAGCATTAAGGGACATTAGCAATGTCTTTGCAGCTAGGACTTGACGATGGATTCCACAATGAGCAGGACCATCCTTACCCATACGCAAACTACGCAGCTGCATAGGGCACAGGAAATTTGGGGCACCAAATTGCCCCAAATTTCCTGGTGCCCTATGCAGCTGCGTGCTACTCCAGCGGCCAGCCCAATCCCCTGGCTGAAAGCTGCCCCTGCCCCGCGCCCACTCCACCCTTTCCCCATAGCCCCCACCCCTGCTCCGCCTCTTCCAACTCCTGCTCTGCCCAAGCCCCGCACCCAATCCACCCCTTCACAGGAAGGGTCAACACAGTTTTAGTAAAGGGAAATCATGCCTCACCAATCTACTAGAATTCTTTGAGGGGATCAACAAGCATGTGGACCAAGGGGATCCAGTGAATATAGTGTACTCAGATTTTCAGAAAGCCTTTGACAAGGTTCCTCACCAAAGACTCTTACGCAAAGTAAGCTTCCACGGGATAAGAGGGAAGGTGCTCTCATGGATTGGTAACTGGTTAAAAGATAGGAAACAAAGGGTAGATATAAATGGTCAGTTTTCAGAATGGAGAGAGGTAAATAGTGGTGTTCCCCTGCGGTTTGTTCTGGGACCAGTCCTATTCAACATTCATAAATGATCTGGAAAAAGGGGTAAAACAGTAAGGTGGCAAAATTTGCAGATGATACAAAATTACTAAAGATAGTTAAGACCCAGGCAGACTGCGAAGAGCTACAAAAGAATGTCTCAAAACTTGGTGACTGGGCAACCAAATGGCAGATGAAATTTAATGTTGATAAATGCAAAGTAATGCATATTGGATAGCATAATCCCAACTATATGTATAAAATAATGGGGTCTAAATTAGCTGTTATCACTCAAGAAAGATCTTGGAGTCATTGTGGATAGTTCTCTGAAAACATCCATTCAATGTGCAGCGGCAGTCAAAAAAGCGAACAGAATGCTGGGAATAATTAAGAAGGGGATAGAAAATAGGACAGAAAATATGTTGCCTCTGTATAAATCCCTTGTATGCCCACATTTTGAATACTGAGTGCAGATGTGGTCGCCCCATCTCAAAAAAAGATATATTGGAATTGGAAAACGTTCAGAAAAGGGCAACAAAAATGATTAGGGGTATGGAATGGCTGCCGTATGAGGAGAGATTAATAAGACTAGGACTTTTCAGCTTGGAAAGGAGACGGCTAAGGGGAGATATAATTGAGGTCTATAAAATCATGACTGGTATAGAGAAAGTAGATTAGGAAGTGTTGTTTACTACATCTCATAACACAAGAACTAGGGGTCACCAAATGAAATTAATAGGCAGCAGGTTTAAAACAAACGAAAGGAAGTATTTCTTCACACAACGCATAGTCAACCTGTGGAACTCCTTGCCAGAGGATGTTGTGAAGGCCAAGACCGTAACAGGGTTCAAAAAAGAACTAGATAAATTCATGGTTATTAGCCAGGATGGGCAGGAATGGGTGTCCCTAGCCTCTGTTTGCCAGAAGCTGGGAATGAGTGACAGGGGATGGATCACTTGATGATTACCTGTTCTGTTCATTCCCTCTGGGGCACCTGGCATTGGCCACTGTTGGTAGACAGGATACTAGGCTGGATGGACCTTTGGTTTGATCCAGTAGGGCCATTCTTATGTTCTTATGTAACTCTTGTCCTCCACTCCAGTGAGTAGTTGGAGAGGAAGAGGCTGAGGGAACAGCCCCAGCATAGACAGGACTGCCTAAAAATTCAGCCCTCAGTCCTCTCGTCACAGATGCATGACATGACCCTTAGGATTCCCAATTTTGGTTGATGTATCCCTGGAGATTTCATCACATGACAATCAGGATTGGCCTGGAGTCTCCAAGAATTAGGAGAGTTGGCAACCCTAGGACCCTTGGGCTTCCCACCCAATAGGTGGAGGGGTAGAAACAGGTCCCCTAGAGCTGGCTCCAGCAGAGCTGTCTGGGCACAGAGTCAGTTCTTTCCTGGTCACCCTAATGGTACCATGTGACCCCCCCCCCCCAGCCCTTCCCCTCCAGCAGGGGGAGTGAGGAGGGTCACAGCAGGAAACTGCTCCGACCAGGCTACTCGCAGCTGCACCATGTTGTCCCCAGCCTCCCAGCCTCCCCCGCATGAGGAGGAAGGGCCTTGGCTTCAGACTCAACCTGGGCTGCACTCTTCCAGAACCCAGGGCCCGCAGCACTGAGCCTTGTGGAACTCTACAAACCAGTGCCTAAGGTGAAGGAGCAATGACCCATCACAACCTTCTGAAGAGCCTAAGAGAAAGGACTGGAACCAGCACATTACAGTTCAATCTCTCTGGCCAAATCTCTCAGCAATAGCCCCTGGTCAAATGCGTCAGTGCTGCTGCTCTATTCTCATACTATTATGTTATGTTTGCCCATTTCCCATCACTAAAAGATTATTTGCAAACATGATCAGCACCCTGTCACTAGAAGGTGAAGTTGAGAGTGTTTTTGGGTGTGGCTTGGTTTTACATTTGCACTTTTTAGTCATTCCCAAAAGAGGCTCATGTGATGCTTAACTGAAAGCCTGTTGAAGTCACTGGGTGTCTTTCCATTTATTTCAATGGGCTTTTGTTCTGGCCTATAGAGCTGCACAATTCTTATACAACAGGATATACTTTGTATTGTATGTGTACTAAAATTCAACCATTTTTTTTCTGCTCTCAGGACTTGGGTAGGAAGTCTAACATAATGCTTCAAGAAGAGTTAGACAGCTACTTTAAAGAACAAGGGGAGACCGAGAATCTATACATTTTTGAGGAAGGGACAATGACATGCAAGAAATCATTATTATCTGAAACAAAAATAACATTTCCCCACTATATAATGTATTTGGCTTTGTAAGTCTACTAAAAATAAAGTGTTTTTAAATCAGTAACATTTATTTCAGTTAAACTGAGACATGACTTCAAAGTTAATACAGGATAAAAGTTAATGGAATTTGTCAAAGAAACTACTACTAATACTTAATAAAATATTAATTGCACTTCCACTACATATATTACAGGCATATGTTTATAAAAAAGAAAAAAGCACATTTTGAATAGAATATTATGAAGGATACTGGCATGTAAAAATGACATTTTGACATAAACCAAATCATTAGACTTTCCCCTCCTGGAGAGAATTTTTTTCCTTTTTCAAGTCAGCAGTTTTAAAAAATCTTTTACACACACACACAAACACACACTCCTCCTTGTTCAATTTGCAACTTGCTTAGCAAAGTTTACATGTGCAGCTTTAGACAGACTTCTATACAAGCTAGAAAACTATAACATTTTTGCACACAGTGAATTGTAAACCATTTTCTAAGAAAATGAGTTTTTCAAATAATATTTAGTATAAACACAACTTTTAAAATACAAAACTGATTTTTTTTTTTTTTGCAAACAAACAATTGGCTTTGATAAAGCCATGTCTCTTATGAATGTAAGATAAAGCACTGCTGCACCTACCAATCATACCCCAAGCCAAAGGTCACTGAAGTCCATAGAAGTCCTTCCATTGGTTTCAATGAATTTTGGATTGATGTTAACTTGGAGGAACACATGTAAACAAAGCTAACACTTATTTTTAATGAACCTGCACCCTCTCTCAAACATCACCATGCCTAATTTCCGATTTCAATTATTAGAAAAATTCTAGAAACAAGGCAAATAAAGGACTGCAAATAGAGAATACATTTTAAGGAAGGATTTTTTCCCCCAGAGATCTTGAGCTTATTTCCAAACACACATTTTATTGAATGATTATGGTCTGGAATAAGTTTTCCCTGAGTGCTCTTTTTGCCTGCTTAGAAAAATTAGAATGTGGTTTTCAAAATACTGCTTTATTGCAATTTCCTTTGAATAAACACGATTTTTTCCCAGGCAAGTTGTCCCATTCTGCTACTACTGGACTGTGCACTAAAACAAACATGGACCCTACCGCTCCAGTAGAACCATATCAGAACATTCGATTGCCAAACAGGATTATTCAGACAGGTCTAGGAACATACTTCCCGGCCAGATCTACATAGGCAAGATGCCTCAAAGTGATTGCCTTTCATTTCAAAAGGTACAAAATTTACACCATCTCTGCTAGCAAAGATACAGTGGCACTGGTATTACTAAAGGAAGAAACTGCTTTACTATGCCTCTAAAGCTCAGACAACAAAAGGGAACAAAGAACTGTATGATGCAAAAGAAGAGTCAGGAGCAAAATGAGAATGAACATGTTTTCCATGCAGTAAAGTTGAGAAAATGAATGCCTCATGCAAGATGCAAAGTTATCATACCTTCAGTAGGTTCATTTCACGTGATGTTTAGGGGTCTAATCCCCCTTGATGCTTACCTTAGCATGAATGGAAGTTGTGTGGACATGTGGAGGAAAGCCTAGGGGCCTGATTCTGATTTCACTTATATCCTTGTCAATCAGAAGTAATTCCATGGACTTCAATAAAGTTACATCAGTCAAACCAGTGTAAGCAAGATAAAGATCACCCCCAGACTCAAGATGTACAGTTCAAATCACAATACTAGAGATGATGCATTTAAACATTGCTGATTGCACTCATAATTCAGTAGTTTCTTCATTTTAAAATGTCTAGCAGTTAAAAGTGATGGTCTAGAGTAGTTTATAAGCACCACTCTCTTCAATAAGCAAGGATTTTCAAATATTTTAACTTTGCAGGTTTATAAAATGTTTTCTATGTAGCTTAACACAATAGCCTAAAAAAAGCAATCTAAGAAACTGTATTTACAATTAAAATAAGTATTAGAGCTTTCTGGATTTTGCATTCATTCATCATAGCAGAATAATTTACATGGCTTACAGTAATAAATAATAAATAAGTCACTTAAAAGCTTTTGGAGAATGCATTCTCCGTATTGAAGTACAGTACAGTTCCAGGAAGCAGCAATGAATTCTGGCTATGGTTTCTTCCTGAGGTTCCTTAGGTTGGACGGCCTTGACCAAAGCGAGATTTAGACCTGGATTTAAAATAAATAGTACATACACATGTGGAGGCACTTTTATCATGATACGGGATTAATTGTTGCTAATTATAATAGTCAGTTTGATAGTTCACTGTTTGTATGAAACCGTTTGTCTATGCTGTATTCTGATAGTTTAGAGATCAAAAGAACATCCTAGCATTTAAATGAATTGTAAATACGGGATATCTCGGTATTCATCTCTCTTTGAAATGTACTGTGAATGGTGGAGGAACAAGCAAATGGCCTTATGTTAATTCGTATAGGTAAGTACCGGTGATGGACCTCCTTTAAAGTCATCCTAATTACTGTTTGTTCCCCAAGGAAATCCCAACTTGTCAAACAGGACATGAAATTGCATAAAAGATCCTTGGGTCCAGATTTTGTCATCTCAGATCTGCTTAGACTTCATGGGGGGAGTTTGAGTCGCAAGACGGAGGTTCCAGTTATGGTGGCACACCCTGAATGTGATATTTGGACATTGGATAACCTATGAACTATTTCTGAAAGAACTCTTTGCAACTACAAAGCTCACCATCGCTGCTATGAATCTGAATCTTAAGAATTAAACTCATGTCTGTATGTATATTGATCTTTTAACCATACTCTCTCTCTCTCTCGTTTTTTAATAAATTTTAGTTTAGTTAATAAGAATTGGCTGTAGCGTGTATTTGGATAAGATCTGGAATAATCAATAACCTGGGAGCTAATGTGTCCAATCCTTTGGGATCGGTAGAACCTTTTCTTTTATATGATGAAATAAGATTTTCAGAAATCAACATATTTGACTTAGGTACCTGGATGGAGGCCTGAGGCTGGATCACTCTAAGGGAACTGTGTTGTTTGGACTTCTAGGTAACCAGTAAGGTAATAAAAAAGCTTTTTATGCTCTCTTATTAGTAAATCTAAGTATTGGAATATTCACCAGCTTTTTGGGGATTGTCTGCCCCATTCTTTGCAGTTCACCCTAATGGAGTGACCACAGCTGGCTCCTCACTAGGACCCTGGTCACAGAAGGCTTTTTAAAAAAAACTCAAAATACACATCCTGGCTTTTTCTGTTACTTAAATAACAACTTACCTTGTGTTTTTCTCTGTGCTATTTTGTCGAGCACTGACTTGCGCTGAGGCCTTTATCTGAGCTTCAAGTCTAGAGTAAATGCCACCTGCATGCTGCAGTACAGGGAGATTAAATCATTTAGCTATTCCAGTTTAATCAGTGACTTTCTAAAAGTTATTAGTTTTCAGATAATGGATATATATTTGCAGAAGCAATTCTTCCAAAAGGAGATGGCAAAGATCATATTGCATTCCTTCAGAGCCCCATTGTGAAGGCGCATGAGCCTGCAATCATGCACAGTAGCCATGATCTGGCTCTGATTAAGAAAGAACCATGAAGACTTTGCATCTTGCTGTGCTCCTGGTGCCTAGTACCGGGTCCCTCCAAACCCATCCTACTTCCTGGGTCAACAGTTTTTTAAACTTTTTCTGACCAAGTGTTTTAGAAAAAAAACCACTTTAAACTATTAAAACCTGATCAAAGTCATTTTAAAGCTTAAGTCTTCCAGACACCTAAAAAAAAACTAAATCTCATTTTCTGGTACTGAAAATGCATGAATTCAAGAGATCTGCCTAAAATATCACATGAATGTTACCATAATATAAAGTCTTACTTCTTTGCCTTCCTTTGACTTGACCCGGTCCAGGTCTCCCAATCTCATTTTTATTAGGTGCCCTGTAATCTCACACATCCTTCGCTGATCTGCAAGTAATAAAAGAAATATCAATATTCTAAATATTCCTTACTACCAAGACGAAGAGCCATAAACATGAGGAAAGAGATTATGCATATATTACTAATAATCCACTATACAGAGAAATTAGTGGCTTTATTCTTGGCTCATGTGAAAAGCACAAGCAACTATGATCCAAAGTAAGGTCCTGATCCTGCAGTGTAATGCAGCTTCAATTGGGCTCCATGCAGGTGCAGGGATCCATCTGCATCCATTGCACTGCCAGATCTAAGAGAATGGTTTTGAGGCAGCATAGATTTCTAAAAGAAATGGAAAAGCAAAGGAAACTAGGTAGTTTACTGAGACCACAGCTTTCAACTCCATACAGCAGTGAGGAAAAGCAACACAGAATAGCATGATCTTACTTCTTTATAAACTGAGAGATAGGGAGAGAGGCATTCACAAAGCATACATGTGGAGGCAATATCCATGTGATAAGTTATCACATACCTGTGCAATTTATATGCCCAGGCAATTACCACACACTTATGACCTCATCACCTGCCCCCTAGTCAGTCAGTCACTCACTCTCACATTCCAAACAGCTGCCATTTAATACAAACTTAAACCACAGTCAAGGAACTTTTCCTTCTCCTGTCAGTAACTGTGGAACTTCCTCCCACGTTTACTCCTGCCAGGAGACCCAGACTATCCATTTGCATTAGTCAATCTCTCAGCATGTGAGGTGATGAATATTTTCTCTTTATTTTCTCTCTGTAACAAAGGTATTTTTCTACTGTGGGAAAGAAGAGACTAGTGCTAATCTGATCCTGAGGCATCATTGCCTGGAGTGTCATCCTTGCAGCACGAACATTTTGTGAGTTCAAGAAGATTTTGAAGTTATTGTGTAGCATAACAAAGCTTGGCTGCAACTGAATTCTAGCACTTATCACAATTTTTGAACAGAAAAATATATGCTATACATAAATATTAATCAGAGTACATGCTGGGATCCAGTTTAGAGATAACTGCAATGTTTTCTCATATTTCATGGAATCAAGTATAGAATATCTGGGTCAACAGAAAATTCAATAGATATGAGTCGCTAAAGGACAGAACCTCAGCTTGTGTAAGTCAGCATAGGGCCATTCTATTAAGTGGAGCTGCACAAATTTACACCAGGTGGGGATCAGTCCCCAGGGGCAAGAGGAGAATATGACCATCAATGCAACTATTGTCTTCAGTGGAATTACTCATGTTTTACACTGTCATGACTGAGATCAGAATCATGCCTTCCTTCTGCCATAAGCTCTTGCAAAGTTACATGGACAGATGAGACCCAAAATTCATGCATAGTTGCTAATATGACTGAATCAAATATCAGTAGGCTTGTATTAGGCATGGCAGAAGATTAAGTTCCAGACTTGAAATGGTGGTGTGATTTACCATCATTTCCAGGTTTTTTGTAACTGTCAATAAGCATTTAAAAATTTAACCTAACCAAGTTTCATAATATACAGTTTTTTAGAGTCATAAAGGGCCCAGTTCTCCTTTCACTAATCAACTTAGTCAGAAGTAACTCCAAACAAGTCAATGTAGTTATACCAGTATAAAACTAGTTTGAAATCACATTCAGCCTTGACATACCTAAGCAGAGTACTTTACTGAAATAGTTATGTAGTTGCATAACAGATTTCTATTTTTTCCTCTAACATTAACATTATGAAAGCTAAACCAATGAAATCTTACCGTCTTCTCTTTGAGCATCTTGGTTGAATCTCAGTGATCTAGAAGCATCCCACTTATTCTGCTGCATACTCACACTGGTAAAAAGAGACAAACAAAAGTGTTGTCAGTAGTATTTTACTAAGCAGGATGTTTCAACCAGGACTTGGGAGAAATACTTACATGAATGGAGATGCATCTCGAGAATCTGACTGTCAAAAAACAGAAAAATGCATTCATGAATACATTTAAGACCAGCTGCAAAAATTAAAGAAAAATTCCTCATTAGACTGACTGAGTTGAATAGTCCATTTCACAACTCAGATTTACCTTCTCCATTGGTTTCTCCTTTTTTTGAACACTAGGTGAAGAAACTTGTTTCTTTGGATGTTTGATTAACTTCTTTGGCTTTTCTTTTCTCCCTGTTAATTAAAATAGTTGAGGATTATATTTGCTACTAAATATTTAAAAAAGTTAAATCACACTGGTTGAGCATAGGGACTTCCACATTCCTGCATACATGAGACATTGACCTGGATATTTTCCCTCTTTGGTAAAGCTATGGGGTGGATAATGATAAAATGGGACCAACATCCACAAAGCACAAAGGCAAAACCCACTCACATGCTTCCCCTAAGAAGCATGCATGAGCTGAAGTTTACAGTGCAAAGAAATTATATGTAATACATACACTTCCTATTGTAAATATAATGTAAACATGCATACACTGAATACATCCCTAAAAATGCAAGTAGGGACCAAAAAGTCTTCTTGATATCATCAGAATGCTTTCTGAAGTTTTCACTCTGGACATTCTCTGTCCTGTGCAGACCGATAGCTCCAACCCCTTCTGTCCCCTTTCCTTCCTTCGTGTTTCCATCTAGTTAATTTCCTCCTGTCATATCCCACCAAAAGGATTTAAACATAAGAAAACTGTGGTCCTAAACATGCCATCTACCAGGCATCAAACTCTTCACTCTGCTTGTATGTTATACCCCTTTTCCCACCCTTTGTCTTGTCTATTTAGATTGTTAGCTCTTTGGAGGAAGGGGCAGTCTTTTATTCTATGTTTGTAGAGAGTTTAGTACAACAGGGCACCAATCTCAGTTGACCCTTAGGCAACACTATAATAAGCACAATCAACACCACACCTCACTAATTTGCACTAATGTCTGGAAGATCCGTTGCAAGTTGAAGAATTCTGTGAATTAGTTGAATGATCAAAAAAGTCTCAAGGGTAATGTAATTTGGCATTTTTTCCTAACATGTAATTTAGTTAAAACTAACACTTCATTGTTTACTAGCAAATGTACTACTATGTGATTTGTAAAAATCTTACTACTGCACTCTAGAATTTTTGCTTAACAGATTACCTGTTTCCTGATTGAGAATTAGCAAGGTTCTGTTTGAGAGAATGTATATTATACGTGCACTATATATAAAAAAAATATATCAACTGAATTTTACAAGAGTTCTGCATCATTTTTACATTAAAACTTCACTCACTACATCTCTCTTGTTTTGGGGGTTTCTTCCTTCTCTATCCCCCATTTAAAATTTCTCTCTCTCTACTTTTCTTCTGTTGTATATCTTGGCTATTTTTTCCATGTGTCTTTTTCAGTTGCTTTTCTCCATACTATATAATACTCTACCATGTTTAGTTTCCTTTTCTCCAAGGATATCACTTCTCAAGAAGCGCTTTTCTGATTTTGCCTCTCTCTCTCTCTATCCATGTCAACACACCAGTCTCCATGCTCCCCTCTATCCCCACCCTCACCATTCCAAGAACAGCAGAAAGTTCTTGGCCCTAAGAGCCCTCCCTCCTCTTTCCCAAAATCCCTCACTCTTCCACCCACCCAACTTGAAATCAAGGCCCTTCGTCACATCTGTCCTGATGGAAACTAAGAGCCACATGCCTCCCTCTGGATTTCCTGCCTTGTCTTCTGCTTGGGTGGCCAGGGGAGTGGCCAGCCCTGCAGCACTTACTTCCTGCAGGCCACGTTAGGCCTTTGTATGTATGAGAGAGACTGCAAGTTAGGGCAGGAGCGCCGCCAGCTTTTCTGCCGCCCTAGGCGGCAGAAGGTCCCGCCCTGAAATGCCGCCTCCCACAGAGGCGGCGGAAGGTCCTGCCGCCGAAATACTGCCGCGTTCCCCCCCCCCCCCCCCAAATTGTAGTGCCTTAGGCAACCGCCTAGGTCACCTAATGGGTTGCGCCGGCCCTGAGTTAGGGGGAAGAATCAGTGCAATCTTAGGAGAATTGAGGCAGCCTGCCTTTCACTTCTGGTCCTTACCAACAGAAGATCAATAACCAGTGTTTGCAAATGAAGGAGTGGGACCTTGCAAATGCTGCTGTAGAGGACACAGCCACATGGCTAGTAACCTGAGGCCCCACTTCTGCAAAGTTAATCTAGGAGGTGACAGGAGGAATAAAACTGCTCTGATAGCAGCCCTTCCAAGGAAGGGAACAGACCATACAGAATATAGCTTTAATCTGTCTCATACGTATGAGAACATTGGATATGTGTACTTTCCTATTTGTGAGTGTTTACTGCTGTAGCTGATGAATGGAAGAACACAGGTAAATCTGTGTATTTAATATAGGTCTCAGAGAAAAAAATAAAAATATAAATTCAAGTGAGACATTTTGTGATAGGGTTTATTTTATTTATTTCTATTTGAAGTTCTTTTACCAAAAAGAAAACTTCTGCCTTGTATTCTAATCCCTAATTACCAATAAAGGATTCTTGTAACAGACAGATAGATAGTTGTACCTGGTTTCTTGTATACTTCCTCTTCATCCCCCACTTCATCCTCAGTGACCTCTGAGCCAGTGGTATACTCCTCCTCTTCTGATAGCAATGACTGTTGTTTCTAAGCAACAGGAATAAAGTACCACAAAAGGTCACTTTATCTCCTCAAACTCTACAGGTTTTCCATATCATTAAGTTTTTTTTGTTGCAGTTAAACAAGGCTGAGTGCCAGCTATTTTTGTTAAACTAGTTTCCAGACTTTTTTTTAGCTAATAGACAAGTTTCACATATTTCCAACAGCATATTGTTACATTTGCAGGCTTCCTTGCCTACATGTTTTACATGTACTGGGTTCTGACCTTAGTCTAGAAGTCAGGGAGAACAGCAACAATGCAACCTGCTCTGCCCTGGGGTGAGCATCCCTGGTGTGAAGCTGCTCAAATGAAGTAGTGTTGTGTTGGATAAGTTGCACTGGCCTGTGCCCATAGAGGTGATTCAAAATCAGCATGTTTGAAGGTCATCATAGAGGCAAATGGCAGAAGGTACCCACACTCTTCATTTCATTAGGTTATATTATCTTCTCTGTATTTTGCAATCAAAGCCCTTTGTGGCAGTGACCTTTTTAACTATGTTTGTACAGGAGCATAGCTGAGCTCCAATTGTTACTGTAAGACAAATAAATAAGTGAGATGCAATGTTGCTTTCACTAATTTGTGTAAACACATGCACCACACATGAAAAGAGGTACTCATCAAGCACCACACACTATGCTCCTGTATGGAGCTATATACATTTGTTTTTATATGTTGGGCCAGATCCTCAGCTCTGAGACAGACTTTTGCACTAATGGAGCAATACAAAAGGGCCCCAAAATTAGCTTAATCAGATTCCAACCAATTCTCCTACCGCATATCCAACTCTATGCCACCCCCTTTACAAGCCCCAGCACAGGCAACATACTGGGGTGTGACTGGATCACTGCTGCTTTCTGGCTTGGCAGCAGCGCAGGATTGAGCCTGTATTTCCAAGAATGACTAGTGATCCTGGGTACCCCAGCTGATGCACTTTAAAAAGCCCTGCTTTTTGGAGGGTGGGTGCTCAGTACTTTCTGAAAAATCAGGCCCCTATAAAGATGTCTCAAGCAGGGCACCCAAGTCATTAGTTATTTTTGAAAGTTTAGGCCATTGTCCTCAGAACAATGCAGTGTGGAAGACTGATGTTTGCCTGTTATTTATAAAGTGATTTAAAATAAGAAAATTTAATTCTTTAAAAATTAGTCCATAACAAACCCTGCTCCGCTGTGGAATAAAAAAAAGATATATATATTGTTTTCCTTTTTTAAAAGAGTACTCTTACTGTAGTTAGAAAGTTTGCTGTAGGATCTTATTTTGGAACTTCAATCTCAGAGTCCTATTAAATTAAGTATGCCAGCACCAGCACTTTCAACTGTGAATCCCCCGTCTATGACAATGAATAGCAAAGGAAACTCAGCAATAATAGGAAGGAAGAAAATTTACAGGACTACAGCCCCCTAAAGATTTCATTGTAATATCTGGGGAAAAAAATTAAGGTATTTTTAAACAAGATATTGATTAAATTAATGTTTAACCTCCAGATCTGCTACACTTATAAAGCAGCAATTACTGTAGCGTCTCCACATATATAGTGTTTAGCGCTCACACTGAAATATGAGTTATTCTATAATTTAAAAATTAAAGCAGAAATAGGAAAAATGGCAGTGACATCAAGGTTATTTGTTAACATAAAAGAGCAACAAACATTTTAAACACATTAAAATTTAAAGCAGGATGAACTAGTTATTTTACTAACCAGCTGTAGAGTCCAGTTTTTCAGAGAAAGAAACTAGAAACAAAAGGCGGAGAAGTGGTCAAGTTAATATACACTGTGAAACAAAGTAAGAGATTCAAATGGATTTATAAAAAACAATAAGTATTTGTTCTAGTAAACTACATCCTGGATTCTGCAAGGAGTTGTTCACATTTAACTTTATATATGTGAGTAGCCCCACTGAAATTTTACTTAGGTGTGTAAAGTTAAGCATGTGCATAAATCTGAATTAGTATTCAATTAAATGTAGACATAGTAAATTAAAAGTCTTAGGTAAATCACCTTAGAATTTGCTTGAATACCTAAAGCTATGTAGCCAGTAATAAACACTTATGTTATGGTAGCAGCAACCTGAGTTAATCACAAGATTCTGTCTAGGCCAGCACTTGCAAACATTTGTTCCAGTACACATCTGTGGTTTTCTCTAGGCTGAGTCTTACTGCTACTGGGAGTTCGAGGCCAACTGTCTGGAACTGCTGTGTTATTCAGAAGTCATGGACTGCAGTGCATGAAGACTGCAAAAATACAACAGACTGCAGACGTTCTCTTTATACCATGGTTAGCATTATTAATGATCTATCTCAACTTGGCTTAAAGTGCACTGGTGTAATGTTGGAGTTGATTCATTGGTAGGAAAGAGCTGTGTTGTGTGTTACCGGGAGAAATAATCTAGTCTATCAACAGAGGAATGGACCAATGACCTTGATATCTGTTTTCCCTTGGAAAAGGCGGTTTACGCAATAAGAGGCTCTTCTGGGGACATATGAAAATACACAAGTCCTATAAGTTTTAACATGTACCATTGGTACTGAAGTACTCAGTAGCTTACAAAATATCAAGCCGTGTGCTTTGTGACAAGCTTGAGGAGGAGGAGGTTAGGATGGTAATTATGTTTTATAAAAGTATTTTATCTATTTTAAATGTTATGCTTAATATGGGTCTTTTAAAAATCTTTGTTAATGTTCAATGCAATTTCCAATAAACGTAAATAAAACAAACAAAAAATACAGGCAGACCAAACAGGGAAAGGAAGTCTAAAGCTAAGAGGCCTTAATGGTGAATGCCCTGCCAGCAGCCCCACCTCACTTAATAATACAGACCTAGCTCTTATATAGCACTTTTCATCAGTAGATCTCCAAGCACTTTATAAAGTTTAAAGTGAGGGGCTTCAACTTGAGGAACTCTTCTGATCTCAAATGTGGCATAACGAGACATGGCAGCCTCTCAAGTACCCAGATTTCAATTCACTTAGCGTTATACATACCACTTTGAGCACACTGAGGAGAAGACAGCACTTGTGTAACAGGTTCTCTACATGATTCACTTCTTATTAAGAGGATTGTGGGGTTCTTAACTAGCTTCAGTTTCTGAATGGTCTCTATGGTGTAGATATGTGGGCATTAATTGATTTTAACAGCTTTTGTTTAAAGAAAAAACCTCCCTGTTCCCCACTAAACCCACATTTTGGCCCTAAATTAGTGGGTAATGTCCCTGAAACCTAGGTTTTAGATTAACTAGGTTAGGGTTAGGTTTTTTGTTAGTTATTTTTAAGACAGCAATAGGTCTCGATTGGATGAGTTTTCTAGGCATCCACTACAGTCATTAACAGAGAGAAAACAACAAAACAAAAGCAGCAATTACTTACAGCATTGATTTCTCCAGTTTTTGGGCCCCACGGTGTATTTGGTTCTAACAGCACATCACATTCAATCCCTCTCTCATCACACAGCCCAATCCCAGAATCACTATAAGGAAGAAATGTTCATGAAGTATAAGACAATGATAGTTTTTCTATTTTACAAAGCTTAGAATCTGACCTTTTTTCCTCCCCATTGTGTTATGGATAATCTGCAGAACAGCTACATGGCTAGTGTTTTGAGAAGTACCTATATGAAAATATGAATAGAGGCAAGATTGAACTGTTACGAAGATAGAATTGTTTCAAGCGTCTGCTTGAAATGCGACAGATAGCAATATTTCTGTTTCTTGTCCCAATTTCTAATTAAAATACTGGAAATATATTAGTTAAGTTTTAAAAATTCCACTACATTGTCTGTTTAGAAGAGGGGAAAAAATCAAATGTAAATTTACTCAAGTGCTAATGTTAAATGTTAAGTAATTTCAGTAGCTTTAATTCAGTTCTCACCTATTCTGATCTTTAGAAAAAGGTACAACAACAACATCTCTATGCTGAAGCAGATCATTCAATATTTTAGTAGTTTGATATGGCAGAGTATCCCCACCTTCACCTCCAGCCGGTAAACCGATCACATGATCCCGCACTTTACAGCCCTGTCATAAAAGAGAGAGACTATGTTACATATATTGGCTTACGACAAAAACTCATTTCACTAAGGGATTCCATAGTCTAAGAACTCTCAGAACTTTCCCAGTCCTCAGCACTAGGCATCTTCCACAGGGGACAGAGCTATATACAACTCACTGTGTGTTTCAATTGATGGGCCTGACCCCACTCCAACTAAAGTTAAATGGGAACTTCATTTTTAAACTCCCTGAGAAGCAGAACTTGGTCCAAGAGGACAGTTCCTTTTGTGCTTACTGGCCCATTCAACATGCCTGCCAGGGAACATATGATACACTGTGAATAGACTCAGCATACTGTACTCCCCCAGAGCAGCAGAGAAGACAGAAGGCCTGCAAGGAGTCAATCTCCCTCCTGGGCTGCTGCCCCTGACTTCAGGGAGGATCTTTACATCATGATCCAGCCCTATGCGGAGTCATTGCTAAAAGTGAAACATTAAAGTAGTACCTTTGGAAGTGGAGTAGGATCAAATCGAAGAATTTTTTGGTTACAGCAGGGATATATTCCAGTGCCAGATGTACCCAATGCGCTTGCCACACCGGGATAAAGAACTGGCTGTGCGTGGTACTGGCAGTGAGAAAATTCGGTACATAGGAAAGACTATATAAAAAAGAGAGATGACAGGAAATAATATTCTGTCTAGTCACATGTTGCCTGTCAAAGTCAGAATTTTGGAGTACATTAGATATACATCAATTATTTACTTCTCACAGAAAGCTATGCGTCTCATATTCAAACCTGGTCAGAGATTAGTCCTAATTTAGTCATACTGTTTTCATTTAAAATTCAGATATTCCAGTACAAGCTCATTTCCCATTTTTTTTCTGGCTACCTGAATTGTATTTGGGCAGAGCACAAAGGAGTTAAAAAAGTTAGAGCAACAGCTGCTCCGTAGTTTTCATAACAAATCCCATTATGGTTTCCCACTCTAAAAGCTATGGGGAAAAAAGTCTTATTGGTCTCAAAATTGGTAGATTAAATTTGGGGAAGAGGAAGGTATTTTTCTACCAAAATGAGGCCATCTGGAAAAAGAGTTCTTAATTATGAGTTAAAGCACAACCCCTCTCCATCCACCCACAAAATTATTATGTTGGTTTTGTTCCCATGCTGCCACAAAACAAGTGAGTGAAAACAAGAATACCCACTTGATTACATCTTGAACAACTCAGCCAATTGATAATCCCCCAGAGGCGCCAGTACACATCTCGCCAAGATTTTAATTCCTCATAAAGACTGATCAAGTATTCATGGACTTCCCAAGTTTTATCTCTGTAATAAAAGGTGCACAGTCAGGCTGCACATTATATTGTGAAGAGATTTTAGTCCTATATTTGTATCAATGAAGTTTGCAGAGAAAAAGCAAGGAGGAGATAGGAGAACAACACACCTTCACAGAAGAGCTACCATAGCAAGAACATGTTATAGGACAATCAGCATTAAATTCAGACATCATGCAGCATCCCAAACTATTACCTAGCGCCAAGGGTATTAACATAAGTGTAGTGAAAGCAAGAACAATTTCAGGACACTGCAACTCAGAGACATTAGACATTGCCACCGCCCACCTCAAGCTATGAAAGTCATAAGAACTAGAAATGATGGAAAACTATCAAGTTAGTGCAAGAGCTGTCTGATGGTTAGTAGCAAAGTAAGAGACACAGTGTCTCTGTGGATCTCTTGCTCTCTGGGCTAGTGAACATCTTCCTTGGTATCTAGTGGCAGGGAGGAATTGTATCATTCAAATGTTTGGAGGACATAGGGAGTAGAAGAAATCAAGCACACAAAGGTTGAGGGATATTTTAACCCCTTTGCCATTAGCCTCTGCTGCCGAGGAACACATCCATGTTACTTTAAATACTGCCATTTCATTCCACTCTCTACACTTCAAATGGCAATGGAACTGGTTCCCAGGACAGCACTGGAAGTGCATTTGTTGCTACATATCAGGGCACAATAGGCAGCAATGAAATGGTTACGTAAAGATTGTAAAGTTAGATGACTTCTTGATAAATATGTACTTTTGAGGCTTTAAAAAAAAAGTTTTTAAACTAGACTTAACTAGACTATACACTGTTCTAGACTTAATTTCCTCCCACTGAAAAATGAGAAAGAGACTGACTTTCTTTTAAAACCCAAAAGAGAGTATTTAGCAGTGAGGCAATCTGGTCTGTGAAAGATACAATACTTTTTTTCCCCACCTTCACCCACTAACTTCATCCTGCCTTGGTTAGATTGTAAAAATCTTGAGGGCAGGGGCCAACTTTTACTCTGTATTTGTACAAAGGCAAACATAATGGGTACTGACACTTAGTGTCACCTCCACACCTATTTTTGTGTAATTGTGCTGCTATGGATATGCTAGCATTAGAGCTACTACTAGTCACCATTAAGATTAATTTAAGTGTAAGAAAGGCCAAATTAACCGTGCCTAGGAAGGCAGCCATAAAACAATACAAGGTAAATGCTCAGAAGCAATAAAAGAGGACAGGAGTAACTTTAAGAGGCTGTATGTGTGTATATGTATATATATATATATATATATATATATATATACACACACACACACAGAGTTATGTGGCATCAACATACATAACTAAGAATGTAACTAAGGTAACATAAGGAAGGTATTTAAAATTGGCTAATACACAATATTCTTAGAATGTCAGGATAAGGCTATGGCCCCAGCTGCCACTTTAGAGAGTGCAAGATGGAACCTACTTCACTGCTCTAGTCATCAGTAAAATGGTCCTTTGGATAGAAACCTCTCCCTGTTATTGGAATAACTGACAGGAGATAATAATGCATATTATTTTGAGGGCTGACACTGAACTGCTGTTAGGCTGATTTTAGTCCATCAGATCTGATGAAAAATGATGGAAATTAAATTAGCAACAGTAAAACTGTTAATAAAAGGGAACTAGAGTATGCCGGCCCTCATTAAGCGGAGGCAGGGAAATCCAGCCATATAGGACTGTGCCTGGACTAAAACAAAAACCAAGTAAATACTTGTGGTGAGGAACTAGCCATTTAACAAAGGAGAAGTTTGGAAAGCCTCTCTGACCAAAAAAAAAAAAAACCACCTTAACCAGTGAAGTTTATTTGTATTTGTTCTGAAACTGGTTGAGTGTTTGATTTGACATCTTCAGATCCGAGACACAGTCAATCCAGACTCTATAGTTCAAAGTGTGGAACCATCACTCTAACAACTCATTTTGAAATGTAGCCCTTAATTCCATTTGTCTTTGGCTAAACATATTTTCAAGTCCTTAGGATGATTAAGTGATTAGCTCTGCATATTTTACATTTAAAAAGTTTAACCCAGCAAAAACTCCCAGTGATTTCAATTGAGGTCTTGTTGGATTAACAACAATGATATTGTGGAATAAATTGCCAAGTACAACATAGACTTATAGACTTTAAGGTCTAAAGAGACCATCATGATCATCTAGTCTGACCTCCTCTACATTGCAGGCCACAGAACCTCACCCACCGACCCACTCTTTAAATAGAGCCTTAATCTCTGGCTGAATTACTGAATTCCTCAAATCATGGTTTAAACTTTAAAGACAAAGTTACAGAGGATTCACAATTTACACTAGTTTAAATCTGCAAGTGACCCGTGCCCCAGGCTGCAGAGGAAGGTGAAAAACCCCCAAGGTCTTTGCCAATCTAACCTGGAGGAAAATTGCTTCCTGACCCCAAATACGTGGACCACTTAGACTCTGAGCATGTGTAGAAGACCCACTGGGCAGATACCTGGGAAAGAATTCTCTGTAGTAACTCAGAGCCCTCCTCGTCTAGTATCCTGTCTCTGGCTGTTGGGGATTTTTGCTACTGGCAGGTGCCGATGGGCCACATGCCATTAGACAGTCCCATCATACCATCCCCTCCATAAATTTATCAAGCTCAGCCTTGAAGACAGTTAGGTTCCCCCCTGCTCCCCTTGGAAGGCTGTTCCAGAACTTCATCCCTCTGATGGTTAGAAACTTTCACCTAATTTGAGTCAAACTTGTTGATGGCCAGTTTATTTCCATTTGTTCATGTGTCCATATGGGCGCTTAACTTAAATAAATACCAGGGAAGGAGAAGAGTTCTCTCGCTGATGTATTTATAGAGATCAATCATCTCCCCATAGCCTTCTTTTGGTAAGGCTAAACAAGTTAAGCTCTTTGAGTCTCTCTCATATGTTGGTTTTCCATTCCTTGGATCATTCTAGTAGCCCTTCTCTGAATTTGTTCCAGTTTGAATTCATCTGTCTTAAACATGGGAGACCAGAATTGCACACAGTATTCCAGATGAGATCTCACCAGTGCCTTGTAGAATGGTACTAACACTTCCCTGTCTCTACTGGAAATACCTCACCTGATGCCTCCTAAGACTGCATGAGCCTTTTTCACTGCAGCATTACATTAACAGTTCATAGTCATCCTGTGATCAACCAATACCCGCAGATCTCTCTTTTCCTCTGTCACTTCCAACTGATAAGTCCTCCGCTTACAGCAAAAGTTCTTGTTATTAATTAATGCAAGACTTTGCACTATTAATTTTCATCCCATCTCTATTACTCCAGTTCACAAGGTCATCCAGATCTTCTTGTATATTCTGGTCCTCCTCCATATTGGCTATACCTCCCAACTTTGTGTCATCTGCAAATTTTATTAGCACACTCCCGCTTCTTGTGCCAAGGTCAGTAAAAAAATATTGAATAAGATTGGTCCCAAGACCGATCCCTGAGAAACTCCACCAGTAACCTCCCTCCAGCCTCACAGTTCACCTTTCAGTATGTCCCGTTGTTGTCTCCCCTTTAACCAGTTCCTTTTCCACCTTTCAATTCTCATATTAATCCTCATCTTCTCCAATTTAATTAATAATTTCCCATGTGGAACTGTATCAAATGTCTTATTGAAATCCAGGTAGATTAGATCTACTGCATTTCCTTTGTCTAAAAAAAAAAATCAGTTATCTCAAAGAAAGAGATCAGATTGGTCTGGCAAGATTTATCTTTTGGAAAAACCCTGTTGTATTTTATCCCAATTACCATTCATCTCTATGTCCTTAACTACCTTCTCTTTTAAAATTTGTTCCAACACGTTGCATACAATTGAGGTCAAACTAACATCATAACCTTCCATTTGTATGAGCCTAAGAAAGGCAACAAGAATAAAAAAACGTTGTTCAGGTGATCTGTGGGTAGAAACTACAGTTTATAAGTTTTGTATTGGATGGAGTACAGTAAAACCTCAGTGTCATGAACACCAGACTTACAAACTGACCGGTCAACCAAACACCTCATTTGGAACTAAAAGAACACAATCAGGTAGCAGCAGAGACACCCCCCCTCCCAAAAGCAAATACAGTACAGTACTGTGTTAAATGTACTAAACAAAACAAAAAAAGAAAAGCAGCAATTTTCTTCTGCATAGTAAAGATTCAAATCTGTATTGAGTCAATGTTCAGCTGTAAACTTTTTAAAAGAACAACCCCAACGTTTTGTTCAAAGTTACGAACATTTCAGAGTTACAAACAACTTCCATTCCTGAGGTGTTCATAACTGAGGTTCTACTGTATTTGTTAACCTTCTAAATACATAGTATTCGTAAACATACTAAATAGGATACATGTATAGAGGAAAAAGTTATGTTTTCTATGCATGAAGCACCTTATATGAACATAAATAATATTTCCATGTTGATCTATGTTGATTTTTCCTGGAACACAAGGGACTCTTCTTTCTGTTTCTTTAGTTAAAAGCTTCTTACATAAACAGCATCTACAAAAAAGTGAAACATAAAATGAAATACAACAGTATGAGTGGCACTTTGGAATGCATATGTAGCCTACATAAATGGCGTAGAAACAAAGTAAGAAAAGAACATTACTACACCTGTACAATGTTGCTGCATTTCCCCGAGAATCTGGATTCTGGTACTCTGGATCAAACAGTCTCTCAATCTTCTTGCAGAAAAGTTTACTGTTGATAACAAATTTGCTCAGAACTAAACTTTGCTTTGTTTGCAGTTAAATAACTACATTCTGCTACTTTAAATGAGACGGTTTTAAGATGTTAGTTTCAAGATTTGACTTTTGCGAAGTTATACAATTTTCCTGTAAGAAATACAATGTGGAAAACTTGTTTCCAGTATGGACATCTGCCACCTTTATATACATTTGGCTATAGAAGTCTTGGGCTGTGCTTTTTTAAAGTGGCCAAAAAGGACCCAATCCTACACCCACTGAGTTAATTGCAACAGTCTTGCCTTTATAAACATATTTAAGCCTATTACTTCAGTAAACCAAGCATTTCGATTCTTGGTACCTATTCTGGACTATTAAATTTCCACCTTCCCCACCAACACTCCCATTTCTCTCTTTGTTGAGTCCTGTAAAGAGATTACTAACTTCTCCTTTTCAAGAATAAACAGACATGTAACTTGTTACTATCTTGATCCACTGATAGGTGGAGGGGACACCAAGTTTTTCCTCCCCCATTTCTAAGGGTATGTCTACACTACCGCGGTAGTTCGACGGCTGGCAATCGAACTTCCGGGTTCGATTTATCGCGTCTGGTCTGGAGGCGATAATTCGAACCAGGAAGTGCTCGCCGTCGACTGCGGTACTCCACCTCAGCGAGAGGAGTACCACGGAGTCGACGGGGGAGCCTGCCTGCCGCGTGTGGACCGCGTCTGAACCGCGGTAAATTCGAACTAAGGTATGTCGACTTCAGCTACGTTATTCACGTAGCTGAAGTTGCGTACCTTAGATCGAATTGGGGTGTTAGTGTAGACCAGGCCTAAATCTATTGAAGCTACACCAAAGTCATTTCAACTATTGAAAAAAGAACTAACCTCTTCCAACTTCGTTTGATACCACTAACATTTTGTTTTTATTTATTTTTATAAAATAAAAAAATGCCTATATAAAGTTCTAGGTGTCCTAACCCAAAACCTGCAGCAACATTAAAATAGTTATTCAAAAAGGAACTCTGCCAGCCTGCCATCTACAAAAAGAGCTCCTTTCCACCCTGTCATTCTGGAAAGCACACTCAGCCCTCTCAAAAAACTCTACTGAATCCACATATTAGTTCATCATCAGTCACCATGCCATCTCCAGTTAATCTCTCTCTGATGGATTTGGAATTGTTGCCCTCAACCCATTTCCCAAATAAACCCTGTCATTCTATGATCTACACTACGAGCTGTGATTCCCCTGTTCATGTATACATACTTGTACTAGTTCTCATCAAGCTAGCACGAGTATAAATAGCAGTGTAGCTGTGGTAACATGGATAGTGGCAGAGAGGCACAGCTTTCCTGTGCCAAACACGTACCCACCTGAAGCTGGAGGGTACACAATCAGGGAAATAACACATCTAGCTTGCAGTGTAGGTGCAGTCTAAGTCTCATAAGTATTGTTTTCACAATGTGAAGCATTTTGGTGCTTTTCCAAAATGTCACCTATAGACCCTATTCCAAGTAAAGTTACCCCTTAAGTCTTCCATATGGCTTTTCTTATACTTCTTTACTTCTTGGGTGTTTGGAGCAAGAATCTGTTCTCCCCTAGTTTGAATCCTACCTCCCTAACCATTCCTTTCTGATATGTGGTAGAATCTTTACCTCTTCCTTTTGTTGTGTCTCAAGGCTCTTTCCTTGGCACTTTTGTCCTTTATCTTTTCTCACTGACAGCGGAAGAAACATATACCAATTTAGGTATAATTTCTATGCAGATGACACCCAACTCTACATCTCAATCAACTAACTAGCAATTTATGTTGGTGCCAATCTCAACAGAACCTGACATATCCCGAAGAGCAAGGTCACTTTATGAGCACTACCTCTGTTTCCCCGCTTTTACCTTGACTAAGTTTTGTACTACTGAATGTTTCAAAGATCACACTCGCTCTATACCTCTGGACTTTCCACTATTACTCTCCTTAACTTTAATCCTAATGCCAGTAATCCTTGACAATTAAAATGCTTTCCTACCTCATCTTCCTTCTCTGCAAGTCTGACTATTACAATAATTAGTCTTTATCTTGATCCTAGCTCAGCTGAAATCCTTATACATTCCACTCTATTTTAGTGCCATCTTTCATATTCATATGAAATTCCAACTCTAAAACTTCTGTAATCCCTGAATACTGCAACCAAACTATTCATTCTCCAGGAACTAGGAACACACTACTCCCATCCTCAGTTATTGTCAGTGGCACCTTACCCAATCTCTCAGTCCAAAACGTCTGTTTTCAATGCTCACTCTAACCCTCTTTCTTCATAGCCACCTACTATTCCATCCACTCAGTTGTGTCCTAATCTTGGACTCTTCATGAGTCTTCACATTTGGAGAGCTGCCCTTTCACTTGTTGGCTCCTATCTAGAACTTCTTACTTTCTCTTGAAATTTTGTCTTATTCTTGAGCCATTTAATGATATTGTGTATTAAGATAATTTAAAAGTATATAAGTTGCTAACATCACACTAATTCTTTAACAAGTCTGAACTTTTCTGATAAAATATCTAAAAAGGAACAGGAGTCCGTAGTAGAGGGTCAATAGTGATTATTAATATTAAGCTGGAGAAGAAAAAAAGTTACCTCTTAAATTTATCTTTTTTGTCCTTCACATCTTCCACTTCATTGTGTGTGAAAAGATCAGCGATACGCTTAAGGAGGTCACCGCTGACACAGTTCATGTTGCATGGGGTGGCTATGATAGCACTCATGTTTTTGTGGCAATAATGAATACATTTTTCTACCTAGGAAGGAAAGGAGATACTATGAACACCAAAATTAATGATACACAAACCCATATCTCAGAAGACCTATTACTTTTATATTAGAAATTTCTTAGACGCAGGATCAGGACTTTGTTAGAATTAATGGTGTTTAGCAAAACTGGCTCAGTTCAACTCTAAAAATACAATTTAATGGCTCAGAAAGCAAGTCACATTTTTTGTGTACATGTCTTAAATGTAACTCTGAACTACTGCCATCCTGAAAGGCCTTTGATTCTGACTACTACCCCTGAATCATCTTCAGGAAGTGCCACCTCCACCGTGTTCATGATCCAGAACTAGAGACCATTTTTGTAGCTTTAATATTATATACAGCATTGCACCCACCAAATTTAGCTTTATCAATGAACTTTAATATTTAGCATGAACTGCAAATAAATAATGACAGTTGTGACAGCAAGAAGATGCAGTACATTAAATTCTAAGTTCCTTCCTTAACTTGGCTGCATAGTGTTTGTCTTTACTATTAAACAATTGGAAAAAGAAAATCAAACAGATACCTCAATGGTCTGTCCATTTACATGATGAACTAGAAATAAGACAAAGCTCTTTATATGAATTAAGCTAGTACCTTATAGCTCTTATATGAATTAAGTACTAGCTTATGGAAGTGAAAACTCAAGGTAAAACTGCATATCCATACAAAAAATATCATTAAGCAATCCTTTCTTCTCATTATATGCACACATCTCCAATTAAAGTGAATGGGCCTTAAATATGCTGACTGATGGAGAACTGCACTCCAGAGAGAAGTGGCACTTAGTATAAAACAGTGGTTCTCAACCAGAGGTATGTGTACCCCGGGACTATGCAGAGGTCTTCCAGGGGGTACATCAGCTTATCTATATATTTGCCTAGTTTTACAACAGGCTACAGAAAAAGGACTAGTGAAGTCTTTACAAACTAAAATTTCATATGATGACTTGTTTATACTGCTCAATATGCTATATTACTGAAATGTAAGTACAATATTTATAGTCCAATTGATTTATTTTATTATATGGTAAAAATAAGAAAGTAAGCAATTTTTCAATAATAGTGTGCTGTGACACTTGTGTTTTTATGTCTGATTTTGTAAGCAAGTAGTTTTTAAGGGAGGTGAAACTTGGGGGTACACAAGACAAATCAGACTCGTGAAAGGGGCACAGTAGTCTGGAAAGGTTGAGAGCCACTGGTGTAAAACACTGAAAATGTGGAGACTTTATGTTTCCTTTAAGATGGCAGCATCTGACTTTTGACTGCTATTAGCTCACACAGTGAAGTCAGCTATTATTTAGATTAATAAGTATTCATTTGGAGGTAGATACTGGCTCCCTTAATCACATTCAGTAGTACTTTACTCTGCAAGCAGCCCCACTGAAATCAGTGACACTGTGCAATTATTGAATTACTACTTTTCATGAGCAAGGTGGCAGAATCTGATCCTCAAATTGTAAACTCTTTGGGACATGAACTATTTTCCCTCTCTGATTTATACAGCTATAAGTACACTGTCAAAGCTTAGCAAATAAGCTACTAAGGTTTATGCCAACTATTTGGTGGTAAACTGTGTTACTATGGCATGGAATTTCTCATCTCTTGTTATACTCACTAAGGAATCCATCTTCAGAAACTCAGAAGAAATAAGAATCGAAATGACATTTCCTGGTTCTAAAAGAGAAACAGCAGAACAAGGTGAAAAGGTTAAGATTAATTTATTCCTTTGATAAACTGAGAATACCCTAACAGACTCAATGCCTCTTTAAAGGAGGGTATTGTTTTACTAAACAAGTTCTTATCATTCCATTTTCAAACATGTGTCAAGCCTGATCATTGGAAACAGAATTTCTCCCATCTATACAGGTCCCATCTATACAGGCAACCCCAAACAAACAGTTATGACATGATCCCCAGAAATAATCATTTTCTTAGTATAGACAGGTCCTTAGTTCCTGTCTATATGTCAACTCAAACATAGTTAACCAGAGCATTTTAACTGATCAAACACTGTTCCAGCTAAGCCACTTTTTAACAGTTTGGCTGGTCAGCACATGTGCTAGAGCCAGCTAATGTTATTTTGCTGGAGCAGGGCCTGATCCAGTGCCCATTCAGTGCTCCCAAATAGGAGTTTTTCAGTTGATTTCAAGAGGATTTAGATCTGGACTGGACTGTTTTAAAGCTGCAAGCAGGAAACCTTAGTTTAAATCTATTTTAATCGTGTTTTATATTTACACTTTTAGATTATTTTCCTAAAGATTGATTCTCATTAGTTGGTATACATTAAAATACGATAATTTGCAACTAAATATAGCCTATACACTAAATCTGCTATTTATTTTTGCTAACCAGGAGAATATCATGTATCTATGCACATTTATTTAAAAGCAATAATACAGTCTAACCTTTTACTGGATGACTATTTTTTTTATTTGTAACTTGTCAAGCTTTATTTGGATGGAAATTCAAATAAATTAGAAATGCACAAAATACTCATTTTTTATTAAATACAACTACCTTCAATGTGCTGGATACATAAGAAAAAAGTTCAAAACATGTTTTGGATTCAAAACTTTAATAAACAAAGGGAAGTAATATTTGTAGTTAGTGAACGGAAGTGACTGCTCACTGTCGTTCAAGGTTTTAGAAGTAGAAGAGCTTATCCTCACACCTAGTTTTTATTCATAGATTCAAAGAGGAAAACAAGCTTTCCTGCTTCAGCAACAAACATATACTGTTTAATATTTTTTGTTTTTAATTTAAATGTTTGTAATAGATATTGTAATAAGTTTAGGCCTTAACATAGGTTGTCAATTTCAAAATAGTTTTTTAAAAATAAAAAGCCCGTTTTTAAATTTAAATAAAAATATCCAATTTAAATACATTTCTGATTTTTTTTTTTAAATGTATTTTATTCCATCCTTGGATGGGCTTATCTAACCCATTTAAGCTACTTA
>NW_020664483.1:19184786-19207965 GCF_002925995.2 Terrapene triunguis
CTAATAGAAGTAGAATCTGACTCAAAATTAAGTACAAGGGTAAAATTTTGAAAGGACTTAAGCAACTTAGGGGCCTCACAATGAGAGTCAATGGGATTCTGGCTCCTGTCAATGCCAGGCTCTTAAGTCACTTAAATGCTTTTCAAAGTTTTGCCCCGCGACTACTACTAATGCTACTGTAGATTGGCTACTTGTGCTTATCACAGTGATATAATCCTGTTCAGAGTGGGTCTAGATTACCTTGGTAAAGATACCAGCTGTCAACATAGACTAGTGCTTTCACCACTGTAACCACCAGAGGAATATTTCCCTAAAATTATAAGTAGCAGCAAGACCAGGGACTTTCTATAATGGCCAGGGAAACTGTTTTAGCACATTTCCAACAAACCAGTGTTTCTGGCCCCAGCAGACTGGGCCTAGGAGGTTGGAGTTGAATTAAGGAGGGATATTATCTTCCAGACAATTTTGCACATATGCTTTTAGTCTGAAACACAGATCAGATAACGCAGATAATGAATCTGCAGCAAATGAACAATAGAATATTTTTTACCTAAAGTGGGTATTTCATACACTTCATATTCCTTAGTGTTCCTTTTAACATATCTTATCAACCAGTCAAAGATGTGAACGTCACAGTGAACTGAAATGTCCACCTCTTCCCAGCGCTGGGCATCCACAGACAGATATTCAGCAAAGTACTTCATTTCAGAAATCAAAAGATCTCGAGGACAAACAAAATCTTCCTTCAAATTTTTTGCTTCGTCACACACATGGATCACCATATTTGGCCTTGATTTAAAAAAAAACAAAAACAAACAAACAAAACAAAACAGAAAAAGGAAAGTTATTACAGCTTAGGACCAGAAACCAATAAGAAAGTCAATGTTGATTCACGGAGATTTTTACCCCCAAATTACGTGATTGGTCAGAACCCAGGTTTTTGTAAAGTTTTATCTTACAAGATAAACATAACTTCACATTTAACTGCAGTGAGAAAGCTTCTATCTTCCCTCTCACCCCTGCATGTTATTCAATGGCAAGCTATCTGCCCTGGGATGCATGATCAAAATCTTATTCACAGGAGAAACTGTAGATACTAAGTCACACACTGGGACATTCACTGAGCTATATCATTGTTCACAGTTGAGTTACTGTGCAGTGAGTTGGTGCACTGTAGATTCATATCCTGGCTTGCAGTGTAGACAAGACCTAAGAGAGTGGGAGTGAGAATTTCTGGGTGCTATTCCCGGTGATCTTGGCAAATTACTTACGTTCTCTGTTCTCCCTCATTTTATAAAAGTATAGATCTATTTGCCTAGCTCACCAGGGTGCTGACATAGTTAATTAGTATGTGTGATTTTATAGCATCTTCCATCTGAAGAAGTTAAAATACTTTAGAGTGTACCAATATTATCTACTTCCTAACAGGAGGTTCAAGTTCAGAATACATCAATAAAATATCAGCTTCCATGGAGACAGCAGTACAAGTCATAGGTCTAAAATAAGTGCCCTTGACAAGTAGGTCTAAACTTTTGGAAATTAATATGCATTGGTACAATACACAATTTAAATATCTAGCAAAAATATATAAGGTATTCTAACTCATCACTGCAGGGATTTTTTTTTTTAAAAGACCTACACGTAAAAAACACAACACATTTAGAGAATTTAATTATTTTAGGCTAGTGACCCTTTCTCACAATAATGAGCAGCATTCACATGGGAGTAAGTGCTCACTGTGACACAGAGGCTCCTAGGCAAAAGGTTTCCTGTTCTTTGCAAACAACTCTCACCTCAGACCTGACAAAACTCACTACACCAAACGTGTCTTACAGGATATTTATCCATGAAGAGTAACATGTAACTCGTAACTTGTCAAGATTCATAATCATTGCAAGATGTATTTATGGGTAATATTTAAGAAATAACTTATTTATACCTAAAGTGTACTTTATGGACTTGGAGTAAAAATTAGTCACCTGAGAATAATGCATCTTGGCGATGACCCATTCAGGCAGAAGGGAGTTGCGCGTGCACACCTGCCCCCTCCCCCGCCCTCTCACACACACACTCTTTCAAACTCACCTCCCAACAAATACTTATGTTGTTGTTGTTACTGCTTGGTACTTCCTGCAATGCACATATATTCTCTGTAATCGTATTCTTTCAAAGTGCTGTTATTTTAGTTTTTTGACTGGTCTATGCATTTCATAATTTTATTTCTCTTATGCTTAAAATTCAAAGAATTAAATAGTGAGTTCTAAAATGCCTAACCTGTCCTGGCTGGATCAATATTGGTGCACATAAAATTCATTCTGCACATGGATGGAAAATATTAGAGGGAACATTGTCACCTCACCCTGTTTAGCCAGGATCACTTGTTTAGCCTTGCTCAATTTCAAGACTTTCAATGGAAAGCCATCAGAGACAACTGCAAACAATTGAAACGTTGTAAAATAGGAAAATTACAACAAGAGGGGTTCACCCTGTCTATAAACAGAAACAAAAAATTGTTTCAGTACAATACAGAGGAGGGAAATGTTCTCTGGATCATTTCACTGAGGTTACCTCTTGAGGAACAAGGTTACTCATGAAAAACTGAATCCTGTGAAGCCAGCCAAAAAACAACAGACTGAACGTTGTGGGGAAAACCTACTTCATTAGCTAGGGAAAGGTAACTATTATTAAGTGTACATTCACATTTTATGATTTTGTTTTGCATTGTAACTAGGGCTGTCAAGTGATTAAAAAAGTTAATCGTGATTAATCATACTGTTAAACATTAATAGAATACAATTTAAATATTTTTGTATATTTTCTACATTTTCAAATATATTGATTTCAATTACAACACAGAATACAAAGTGTACAGTGCTCACTTTACATTTATTTTGGATTACAAGTATTTGCACTGTAAAAAAAAGTATTTTTCAATTCACCTAATACAAGTACTGTAGTGCAACCATTTTATCATGAAAGCTGAACTTACAAATGTAGAATTATGTACAAAAAAGGCGTTAAAAAAAACAATGTAAAATTTTAGAGGCTGCAAGTCCACTCAGTCCTACTTCTTGTTCAGCCAATCGCTCAGACGAACAAGTTTGTTTACATTTGCAGGAGATAATGCTGCCCACTTCTTGTTTACAATGTCACCTGAAAGTGAGAACAGGCGTTTGCATGGCACTGTTGTAGCCAGCATTGCAAGATTTTTATGTGCCAGATGCACTAAAAATTCATATGTCCCTTTATGCTTCAACCACCATTCCAGGGGACATGGGTCCATGCTGATGATGGGTTCTGCTCGATAACAATCCAAAGCAGTATGGACCGATGCATGTTCATTTTCATTATCTGAGTGAGATGCCACCAGCAGAAGGTTGTTTTTCTTTTTTGGTGTTTCGGGTTCTGTAGTTCCGCATCAGCGTGTTGCTCTTTTAAGACTTCTGTTTAGCATATCTTGCAACGCCGGCTACAAAAGTGCCAAGCAAATGCCTGTTCTCACTTTCTGGTGACATTGTAAATAAGAAGAGGGCAGCATTATCTCCTGTAAATGTAAACAAACTTGTTTGTCTCTTAGTGCTTGGCTGAAAAAGAAGTAGGACTGAGTGGACTTGTAGGCTCTGAAGTTCTATGTTTTTTGTTTTCGAGTGCAGTTATGAAACAAAACAAAAATCTACATTTGTAAGTTACACTTTCACGATAAAGAGATTGCACTACAGTACTTGTAGGAGGTGAATTGAAAAATACTATTTCTTTTGTTTATAATATTTACAGTGCAAGTATTTATAATCAAAAACACACTGATTTCAGTTACAACACAGAATACAATATATATGAAAATGTAGAAAAAACATGCAAAATATTTTATAAATTTCAATTGGTATTCTATTGTTTAACAGCGAGATTAAAACTGCGATTAATCGTGATTAATTTTTTTTTATCACAATTTTTTTTTGAAGTTTTAATCAACGGCCCTAATTGTAACCATTTGTTTCCACTGTTCTCTCTTGTTTCTAGTTAAATCTTTACTCATTCTTAAAAAGCTACTTTTGGTTTATAATAAGTATTCACAAGTGCTTGTGGTTTACAGTAAATCTGATAAACTGGGACACACTGCTCCTTTGGGGACAGAAAAATCAGAGATTTCTGTGAGTAACAAGTGTTGGGCTGGAGTAGACAGTTTCAGGCTGGATATCATGGGAATGATTCAAAGGGACTCGGGACTGGAGTGCACCTATGGTGAAACTACAAGACGAAGACAGGGCTGACATAGCCCAGAGGAGAATGCCTGAGTGGCTGAAAGGCTGGTGGTGTTGGGAGCTGTCTGACACCCAGCCAGGCACAGGAAAGACTCCCTCACTCTGAAGGCAGGGTGTAACAAGGTGACTCTCAGTCCCTGGTACCCTGAGAATTGTCACACTCACCACTGTGAATAAGGGGTTCACAATCTGGCTCTTAATATTTATGTGGTAACAACTACATTTTTGAAGTCATTATAGAGCACGGGTGGCCAAACGTACTGACCCTCTGAGGCATATACAACAATCTTCAGAAGTTTGAGAGCCGGTGCACACCAGCTGGGGCTTGGGGCTTCAGCCCCACAGGAGGTGCCTGCTGGGGTTTTGGGGCTTTGGCCATGCACCTGCTGAAGCCCCGAGCCCTGGCAGGCATGCCCCGCGGGACTAAAGCCACAAGACTGCCCTCCCTGCTGGGCAGAAGCCCCTACCCCACCATCCCGCTGCAAGGCAGAGGACCCAAGATCCCCACCCCACTCTGGTAGGCAGAGAATGAGGGGTGGGAGGGGACTCCATGAGCCGCAGTTTAACTGCAATGTAACTAGTGAGCCACGGTTTGGCCATCCCTCTTAAAGAGGGAAGATAAATTAGGAAGTTCATAGCTGCTTTCTCTGTGGTAATGCATTATTTACATAGGGAAAACTGCCTTCAGGCTTCAATTTGGGATAATAGCATTATTGAAAGACTATGAAATCTGAGTTTTCTTCACTCTGTACTGTCTGGTTTAGGAACACAAGGTATACATTTCAATACACAACTGTCAGTGCAGTATATGAAGAGAAAGTGATGGATTGTATAATTCTGAACTAGGATGGCAATGATATATAAAATTCAGTGACCTAGTTTCCATGAATGATCATCAACCACACTCTTTCAGAGAAACTAAGCTCAAGACACACACACAGGAATAACTGTATCTACATATACGAAAGGTTTAGGTATGCTTTTGGGGTATTCTAAGTTATTTTCTATCTGCTGTAAGTCAACATACTGATAATCAAAACAGTTGCGATCTACAAGTTAAACATTTATCAACATTTGCACTGTAAGAATTGAAATCTGGATCAGGGCCTTTAAAGGTAGTTGTACAACAGAACACTTACGCTTGAACTGAATTTTGATAAGGTGGATGGGCCTTAGTTTATAGTCACAAATACTGTGGTTACTGTGTTGTACATTTGAGTTCCACTGACAGTTTGAAATGAGGTAGTGAGATGAAAGGTAATATTCTGCAAGACATTTTTCCAAGTTTGAGATAAAGAGATATCTGTGGCGTATCATCCATCTTGCCATTAACAAAACAGTGAAAACCTGAAGTATAGGGTCTAATCCTTCTCCCACTGCACTCAATGACAAACTTCATGAATTTGTTTGTATAAAATGTTAGGCCGAATAGAGGCTAGTTTATGTTATTCATCTGTCTCGGCAATTTGGTTAACATTATAAATCACAAATAGGTCTTTCTCTACACTGAGAATTTTCAGCAATTTTCCCACCATTGGTGTAGCACCACTGCAGCTCCAAAAGTACTGACATTGGTGGAAGTGCTAGTGGAGCATAGGAGCAGGTGTGTTCATGAACAACTGATTAGATTACATGATGGTGAAAACACCCATGACCGATTTCCACTAGCATTCCAACTGTTGCTAGCATGGATGGAGCTGCACAAATACTAACTGACAAATGGTGGGAAAGTTGCTGAAAATTCTGTGTAGACAGCCAGAAAGATGCACATCTGTAAAGAGCAGATTTCAGTTTCACGGATATTAGCTTTACCAGATAGCAAACAATCATCATCCTACCCTTGACTTTCATCAGCATTTTCTCCACCTTTATGTGCAGAATGTTTCTCAGCTTCTGAAGAACAATTTCTTGTGGAAGCAACACTGGACCTTCCTTCAACATAATAAAAAGCAGCATTAGAATTTGAGGCTAAACTCAGGATCTCATATACCATTTGTTAGTGTTGCAAGTGTGTTGCTCCCATTCTGAAGAGAAGTTGTCATGATTATAACTGTCACAGGCTTCTCGAACACCTGGTTTAAAGCCGCAATCTGGGTTAAGTTACAATGAAAAGGCAGAGAGTCACAGGATTAGGTGTACAGCAGACAGTGAAGTCAAGGGTAATTGACCTTTACCTTCGATAAGCTTTCCTCACTAATGTGCAGCATGCAGTAGGGTGTGGATCCAAAGCCCACTGAAATCAATAAGAGTCTTTCCACTGACTTCAGTGGCTTTGGATCAGGTCTTGAGCGCCCCAGTATGCAGCCTTCCAGATGAATTTTCTTGCGGCGATGTAATGACCCATCAAATGTGAAAAAGCCTCTTAAACTTCTTGTAGAACTGCGGCTTTGAATGTAGAGACGTCACCATCTTAAATAGTTAATGTAAAAGCCAGCCAAAGAATGCTTTGGCCCTCTCATACTGTCTCCTCCTGGCTACACCATTACCACTACATATATTGGCACTTTTTGACACAGGTTAGCATGAGATACTAGTATCTCACCTCCATCATCTGGCTGGGTGAACAGAATGCTTTAAGCTGTTTTTTTCCCCTTGGTTCTTGAAGAGATTCCTGTGGACTGTGATGGATAGCAGCTCCCTTCCCCCCCCCCCCCCAAAAAAGCTCTCCCCTATGCAGAGTCTCCTATAAGTTGCAATTCTGTCACCCCCATTGTTTAACATGCGAGGCTACTAGGGGAGACTGATTGTACTTGAACTGAAGTACCAAGAACAAGCAGCTGACACCAAGCTATACTTCTCATTCAGCATGGATACTGTAGATCCTCTGATGCCCCTGAGCAAAGCAGGCACTTGAATGAAAGGTATTGGCTGGGAAAGAAGAATGAAATCTAAGAAATCACCAACACAATGTTCTACTGCTCCTATGTTTTCTTTAGAGGATTTTCTACTTATCTTAAAGTCACAACTATTACCACCTCCAGCGGTAAGTTTTGACATTAACATACTTGTGGCTACAAAACTACCAAGAATGTACCTGAAAGATTTAGTATAAAATCAAGTACATCATTTTAAGCAGTTCAAAACTTAGTCATTGTAACTACCTTTTAAAAAGCCACAAACTATAAAACATTTGTACTTGAAACACTAAATGGGTTGACTCAGTTGGAAATAACTTTATTTTAGTTTATGCAGCAGTATTTGTGGCAAATTTATTTGAAGATTACTAACTACTAATTCCGGAAATAGGTTTACCAGACAAAAGAAAAAACAGTGGACATGACACTATAATCAAAGTCACAGAATTTACCAGTTATGGAAATTGAATTCTGCCCGATGGAAGGCTCTTGAAACTCCCCCTGTGTATCCAGCAGAGAGGATTTGATGTACGTAGCTAGGGTTTCAACAGGACTCCCACCAGTAGCCATTAATGGATTGTACTGGTTGTCAACAGGTGAACTTCCACTGCTTTTCAGTTCATCAAACCTTTTTGCACACTGTCAAGAGATAAAATGATGGGAATATATAGTTTCTGCAAATTGATGGATACATCATAGTTTAAAAAAATTATTAAAGCGAATGTTAAAATTATATCATATACAGGTTAAGGAAAGAGTGTCTGTACATCTGGGTGTAGTGCTTAGATTATCCAAAAGTACAAGGTTTGGTTTAAAAGTCATAAAATACATATACAACTCCTTCTATATGGTCAACATTGGAGTTCTGAATTGAAACCAAACCAACTAAGAACCTTCACACTTAATATTGATTAAACCACATGGTAACTCACTCTGCAATACCTAAAAAGTGCAGAATATCCATGCAATATGTAAGATTTACCACAGTTTCAAGACCCCACCAACATTCACACAAATTAAAGGATGGAGTTTCTGACTTAATCCTGCATTTCCCTCTCTTTACAGCTTAAGCTTAACCTTAAAAGGGCAGTTAGATTTTTTTAAACCTAGCTCCTTTACCTATGATGTATAATACCTTAAATTACTCAAAGTAGAAATGTCTGTAAAATAAGAACATAAGAAATTAAGAATGGCCATACTGGGTCAGACCAATGGTCCAGCTAGACCGGTATCCTGTCTTCTGACAGTGACTAGTGCCAGATGCTTCAGAGGAAATGAACAGAAGAGGGCAATTTTGAGTGATCCATCCTCTGTTGTCCGGTCCCAGCTTCTGACAGTTGGAGGTTTAGGACATCTGAAGCATGGGGTTGCGTTCCTGACCATCTTGGCTAATAACCACTGATGGACCCATCTTCCATTAATTTATTTAATTCTTTTTTGAACCCAGTTATACTTTTGGCCTTCACAACATCCCATGGTAACAAATTCCACAGATTGACTGTGCATTGTGTGAAGTGCTTCCTTTTGTTTATTTTAAACCTGCTGCTTATTAATTTCATCAGGTGACCCTTAGCTCTTCTTATGTAAAGAGGTAAATAATACTTCCCTATTCATTTTCTCCACATCACTCATGATTTTATAGACTTCTATCATATCTCCCCTTAGTCATCCCTTTCTAAGATGAACTGTCCTAGTCTTTTTAATCTCTCCTCATATGAAAGCTCATTCCATACCCCTAATCATTTTTGTTGCCCTTCTCTTTATCTCTTCTAATTCGAATATATCTTTTTTAGCGATGGGGCTATCAGAGCTGCTTGCAGTATTCAAGGTATGGGTGTACCATATAAGTGCCAGTATGATATTTTCTCTCTTATTATTTATCACTTTCCTAATGGCTCCTAACATTGTTAGCTTTTTTGACTGATATTGCTGAGTGGATGTTGTCAGAAAAAAAAACATCCATGACGACTCCAAGATCCCTTTATTGAGTGGTAATAGCAAATTTGGACTCCATCATTTTGCTATATAGTTGGGATTATTTTTTCCTATGTGCATTACTCTGCACTTAACATTGAATTTCATCTGACATTTTGTTAACCAGTCACCTGGTTTAGAGAGATCACTTTGTAACTCTTCACAGTCAGCTTTGGAATTTTGTATCCTCTGCAAATTTTGCCACCTCACTGTTCACCCCCTTTTCCAAATAATTTATTAATATGTTCAACAGCACAGGTCCCAGGACAGACCCTTGGGTAACCACTGTATTTCTCTCTCTCCATTGTAAAAACTAACTATTTATTCCTACCCCTTTGTTTCATATTTTTTAACTAGTTACTGATCCAGGAGAGGACCTTCTCTCTCATCCCATGACTGCTTAGTTTGCTTAAAAGCTTCTGGTGTGGGATCTTGTCAAAGACTTTCTGAAAGTCCAACTACATTGTATTGACCGGATCACCCTACTCCACATACTTGTTGATACCCTCAAAGAATTCTAACAGAAGGAAAATCATGTCTTACCATTTACAAAAGCCGCATTGACTCTTCCCCAACATAGTGAGTTTCTCTATGTGTCTGATAATTTTAACTTCCCATTTGCACAATTATTGTTCCTTTACTTTATGGACTTTGCTCAGATTGGAAAATTTCACTTTATTTCTATTTTGTTTTCCTTTCTTGTTTTCATTACTCCTGGGGGAATTCTGTGCCAAAAAATTAAAAATTCTACAAAATTCTGCATATTTTGTCAAAATAACCCAATATAAACACGCCAGTTTCAATTATTTTGGTAATTTATTTCAAAATACCTGTCAGCAACTATGTCTAACAATACAGACAACAAAAAAGATTCAGGAAATATTTTTTGACAAATAGATTCCTTATTAGACATATTAATACAGAACTCTGAGTAATAATTCATTTAAACTACAATACAGAAATGTATTTTTCGCACCCCTCATAAGCAGTACAAAGGCTTGGGGGACTCAGGTGTAATGGAGGAGCTGAGGAAGAGGGAAATAATTGCTGGGAAGGAGTATGGGTGTGCACATGGAGGGTTGTTGGATGAAGGAGGGGAGAAGTATGGAACAGGTTTTTTAGGAGGCAGGGAGCGATTCTTAGGGAGTCTCCACCATGCAGACCCTGTCTGACTCTTAGCCTCTCATTCAGTCAGGCATATCTGCCCCATCCCCATGTGTCCTTGCACCCACGTTCAGCCACCCCTCTTCCTCCCATCCCCATGTGTCCCTGCACTCCCACTCAGCCCCTCCATCCCCATGTGTCCCTGTACCCTCTTCCCCTGTCCCCATGTGTCCCTGCAACCCTACTCAGCCACCCTCTCCCCCATGTGGCCCTGAACCCCCTCCCTCCATCCCCATGTATCCCTACATTCCCACTCCCATTCAGCCCCTGCCTCACTCTGTCTCCCACACTAGCCCTTCTGAAACCAAGAGCGACCCCATGTGCCCCACGCTGTCTGTCCACCCATAGCCTGTGCCTCCTGACCTGGCCCCATAGGCAGGGCGCTGTGAGGAAGGCAGCCTCTTCTCTTCCCTATCTGCAGCTGGGGCTGGCCTAGGAATGGCTGCTCTCTGTTCTGGCACCACAGTGGCCCCTGGTGGGCAAAAGGCATAACCGCAGCAACTTTCTGGCAGAATGTATTTTCTGCAGAAAAAAAAATTCTGCACAGCATAATGAATTCTGCACATGCACAGCAGCTCAGAATTCTCTCAGGAGTATATTTTCATGCAGTAGTGAAGAGGCTAATGTTGAAATATTTGGGTTACCAAAACTGCAGGGGAAAGTTAAAATGCAAAACAATATTAGGATTTTAAAAAAGTTATTTTTGTGAACAAACAGACTTAAATTTGGGCCTCACTTATTAGATACAGATTTCAATGTAAATTAAAGGCCTTAATGCTTCAAACAACTACACACGAGAGTAACTTTACGTATACGAATAGTTCCATTAAACTGAATGGGACAATTCACATGGGAGTTTGAGAGAATATATTTTAACTCTGCCAAAGTCTATTGGATTAAATGGTCACTTGAGATCATAGGGCTAAATTCACCACGGCAACTCTAACAGCCTTCTATAGAGGCTCTGCATATCCTAAAGCAGAGTAACCACTTTTCTACTAACTCAGTTGAGAAAAGAGGTCAATAAAACATACAGGGGATTAATTTACTTATAATAGAAAGCATTGTATCAGCTGAAAAATTAAGTGACAGCATCCACAACTATGAATCTCTACTAAACACTATCAGCTTGTAGGACAATAAAATTCCACATAAAAAAATGATTGACTGGAGTTGAAGCTTATGTTTTAAATACAACATTATAGTGATGTCCATGAACAATGTTATAAATTAAGTGTGAGTTGCCACATTCAATTACGGAGTTTACAACAAGATGTCTGTTTACTTGTTATTGTGAGTCACAAAGAAACAAAACTGCCTGGAATTTCACAACAAATTTTGGTCCTGGACTCAAAAGTATTTTGTCTGTCTTTTTTAAATGAAATCACACAAAAATGAGAGTTGTATGATGAAGCAGTCAAGATAAAATAAATCATCCAGGTGTTTCCTTTAAAATATGTGCGCTAAGCAAATTTGAAATCCAAGAGTTTACAGAAAAATTTAAACAGTTAGGGCCTGATCCTAGAGATGCTGAGTGCTCCTAACTCCCACTGAAGTAGGAAGCACTCTGACTTGAAGGATCAATCTAGCTGTCCTTCCCCCTCTTTAAATATCTGTTGAAAATTGGAGCTTTGTTATTTCCAATTGGAAAGTATATCTGATCATATGCTAACACCATCTACCTCAGGAAAATCATAATGTTTGCTGAGAAGAATACCATAAAGTGTTTTTGGGGGGGGATATGAAGTATGTATGTGCCTTCCTTGTCATAAGGCTGAATTTTACAGTGTAATCTGAAAGCTTCTTGAAACCATTACAGACTCTTTCTTTTCACTTCATTTGTTCTTTTGACTAATTCCCAGTAATACTGCCTTAGGCTATAAGATGCACATTCTGCATTCAAGTTATGAATTTTGTTTACTTCGTATCTTGAATGTGGAGGTTTTGTAACACCTTCCTATTTGCATTTTTAACATATTGCTTAACTCTTTCAGGTCCTTTAAGTTCAAGTAACTTTACAAAACCATTCCCCCACCCTTCCAGCCGCCCTTCTGATAAAAGTGTAGTTCTCTTGATAAAGCACTGTTTAAACAGACATACTGATGGTTAATAAAGTTACCTCTTTGGATGTAAATCCTGGAACCAGCCTTGCCACACTGTCCCAGTTGATAGGCTGAGGGACACCGATTAAAGAGTACAGGATCATGTCCAAAACCATTTGATTATTATCATATGGAAAGTTATTGTTTTCTGAGTATCCTCGACTCATCTTTTGGCACTAAAAAGCTAGAAAGGCAAATGTAAATATGTATACATAAAGATCCATAAAGTTTAATACTGCTCATGTTTCACAGCAGCAATAATTACATGATCAGTTAAAGTACAATACATATTAATGGCAGCACAACTATTACTATACGAAGTCAAGTACTAATACTACTACTTTTTTAATGGAATCTGGGTCAGACAGACATCTATGCAGCCCAGTTTCCACTAAAAAAGGCACAATTGCAAAATAGTTTGTTTCAGTACCAACTGGTTTTTATCCTGATCAATACCTTAAGTAGTTCTATCATAAAAAACCCCCCAAAAGATTCAGCTTCATTTAGGGTTAAAAAGAAGAACACTAATGAAACTACAGCAGGCTTTGTTTTAGAAGTGGCAATTTTTAGAAATGTTAAGGCATTTGATAAAAGAAGACAACAGAAGTTATTCTGAAGAGACCAAGATGAGTCATAGTATAGTTTGACATCAAATCTAAAAGGAGAAAACTATTCCTCAATAGGGAACATGCAGTGTTATTAATCATCTCCTCTTCCTTGAAGTATGAATGAGTGAGTAGGTCAAATAGGAGACAATTCAGAAAAAAATCAGCAAGATAGTGGGTACCATTAATGCTTATTACAGGTTACAGGGAGTTCAGCTGGGTTTTTTTAAAAAATATAAACCTGACAATAGTAATATAAAGTTATTAGGAAGAAATTGAGACACTGATTTTTCTAATTAGGTAGTAAATAGGAAAGACAGGAATCGGGACTTCAAACACTACAGTATAACCCACCAGCCAGTGTGTCAGTATAACAGCTACTGTATAAAAAGTAGAGAAAATAGTCTTTTTTTAATTGAAGGTGTAAATACGAATGAGTAGCCTATTCTAGTGATATACAATTACTTATTTCAGCACATGCTTTGGCCATGGAAAGTAAATAAAGGTAAGCTTATGTAGAGGGAGTAGCTATTAAAATAGACATTCCAGCACTTAAAGTGGAAATACTAGCAACTGACGGGATCCACAAAGTGGAGATTAATAAGAAAGAAAACTGGACAAAACTTGCATGATGTTCAGTAGTTTCAAACAATACTAAACTCATCCAGTTAAAAACTTGGTAAATAAGTGCTTTACGGTCCAATCACATGCTTATATGCTTACAGGGTAGGCCCAGTTTTTTCAGAATCTCCATTAATTCTGCATGTCCAATCTAAGATATCTACAACCTGACTTTTCAGATGTTCTGAAGCACCCACAGCTCTAAAGTCAATGGGAGCTGCAGCTCTCAGCAACTCTGAAAATCAGGTCTTATGGGTTTCAAGTTGAGCATCGAGGAACTGAGGCATACAATTCAATTAGTGAACAATTTTGAAAAATGTTGGCCTTAAAAGTTACCAAAATTGGCAACCATAATAACTGATTCTTCTATACCACCGCCTCCTGCAAGTGGTACCCCAAGTTGTAAGTATATTCAAAAGAAGCATGGTGGTGGAAAGAGTTTAGAACTAAGATTTTCAAATGCGATTAATAATTTCGGGTGCCCAACTGAGATACCTTAGGAGGGTCCAATTTACAGGAAGTGTTGGTCACCCACTCTCTGAAAATCAGGTCCTTTCAAGGTGCCTCAAATTGGGCACCTAAAAATTGAGGCACTCAAAATCACTAGTCAGATCTGAAAATCTTAATCTTGGGGTATAAATAATATGGCAATGGGAGAAGAGAAGATAGCCAAGAGCTATGACTATGGAGAATCCTCAGAAGGCTGCAGTTGGATGTAGTCTCAATGGACTTACTTGCTACAGGGAAAGTCCTCTAAGAGTTGCTTCCTTTACCCCACACTCATTTTTCTAATAGCTAGAAGAGGATTTCTTACAAGTTTGTGCTGCAGTAGTAGGGAGCCCATTGATTTCATTTCAGAGTATATAAGCAATAAGGCATAACATTTTGCCAGAAATTTGAACTGGTAAAAAACAAAACAAAAAACCCCCAACATGTAACGAAGGAAGTGTTTATGTTGTGGGGAAAAGCATCTGAATTTGTAGAAAATATTTGGAAAAAGAAACAAACGAATAATTTTCTAAGTTTCAGAATATTCATCAAAAGAAAATTTAGAGGGAAAGTTATTTTTGGTTTCAAGGTAGCTTTGTTTGAGGAAAAAACAGGAAGTCATATAGTTTTTTCTCTGAAATGTAGCACTGGCAAGAAGTCCCAAATTAACAGCGATGGAAAATATTTTGCTAAAGAGTAGATGTTCCCTATAAGCAATGGCTGTCAAAACTTTCCTACGCAGGACTGCCAGTGTGTTTCAGCGCTGTTCCAGAATTGTGACCTTTAGGAGTAAAAGTAGTTCAATCTCCATGTCCATTCAATATTTGGCCTTCATTCTCTGAATACTATCAAAAGTGTCAACTGTGATGATTATTTTTTTTTATTCAGACCTCTCTCCATTAGTGAATGGACAGAAACCAATAGTTTCACATGGGCCATTGAATATTGCATAAGAAGTTACCAAAAGAGATGACCAAGGCCAAATCTGAACCAATGACATAGGTGAAAGGTTATTACATATTGAGCCTGTCTCCTGTGCTAACCAGTCTACCCTTAACTGGCAGTTAAAAACAAAAAATGTCTGAATGCCAGCAGGGTAAAGGTGCAGGAACAAGTTTTATTCTCTATAAAGTCAAAATGTAAGTATCGCTTATGGTTAGGCTTAATAAAAATACAATCACTATGGATATTGATAGCCTATAAAGGTTACTCCTATTGTATAAATATACTGTATATTCAGGTGCAGAGATAGAGGAACAGTAGTTATTCTCATTAAGTTATTAAGAATAACAGTAGTTATTCTCATTTGCAAGAGTTCTAAAATTTAAAGGAAACAAAACCACAATGGGTTATAGTAGTCTTAACATTTTACTAATAATAACTGTGAAGCAACTCAACAGTGCAATTATGACAGGTACTCCAAGAGGCAGTGAGATTTCTTGAGAGGCATGAAGGTTTTATTTATCAAGTATGCACTTTTCTATTTTAGTATTAACTGGAGCCTAGATTTGGCTATCCATGCAAATACCCTAGATGAGGACCTGTTTTGGTCATAAAATGACTAGGAATGGGATTTCAGTCTTAGCCACAAACTAAACACAGGTTAAACAGCATAACCAATAACAATGAGTCAGTGTCAGAATTAGAACACTTCCCAATCCTGGATGGATTAGATCAACCCCCCAGCTCTAATTTCTTTCTTTCATATACGACACTGACATGTGCTGCCCTATGGGACGTATCTACTCCCAAAAGCATACCGTACGGTCAAATAAATATAGCTACTTAAATCTGCATGTGCAATGATCAAAATACAAACAACTACTGCTATTTGAATTAAACGCTCATTCTGATTATATACACAGAGCTGTGCCATACATGGATCATCATACAGGCAAATGAATGAGCTTGGATATTGAATGCATGTAGTATGATATTAAATCTCAGTATTTACTTCCTATTTTGGAATTAGCACACATTGTGCTTGCCATAGTGGGTTCTCTAACACTGTTCTACTGTTGTATAATAAATCTTGTAAAAGCCATAGCTAAAGCCATGTTCAAGACTACTTCCTTTTGCAGCAATGGTATGCACTTTAAGAGATGCAACATGGACAAAGCCTATAATAAGTAACACCACTCTCTAGAGATGACACTGCATCTTTGTGTTCTGCACAGTCTACACTACTGCAAATGAAGCTCAGCTTAAAAAAAAAAAACCCAATGCCATAAATGAGGTAAGTGAGACATAGCAGCTATTGGTGTGGCACAAATTAAAAAAGTTTTAAAACCACTTAGACTAGTACATTAAATACACACAGAAAGAAGGCAACTTCATAAAGGTATCTTTATCAAAAACATGGGGTTCCAGATTAAATAATACTAACAAAATCCCTTATCTTTTTTTACTTAGTGTTTCATTTGTTTCACAATATAAATGGGGAAAAAAAGTGTCAGTACAAGGAATAGCAGGTTTACTTACAGTTAGGGAAATGTGGAGAATTGTGTAAGACTAAAATTTAAAAAAAAAATATGCAGACAAATCCTTGGTATGGAAAGAAGACAAAGCACAATTCTAGGACTGGGCTTTAACCATTTCCAAGCAAAGAATTTACTAGAGTTGAAGAGGATTTTATTTTTCTTTCCTTTTGGGGGGGGGGGGGGAAGGGGAGGGTTTTATTTTGTATACTATATGTTTAATTAAGAAGTATTAACACATTTAAAAATCCTTGCCATGTAAATATCAGAATCAATAATAATTAAAAATCAATCTGTTGTTTAAAGAGACATTAGTAATCAGATTTCTCTATTTAACAGGGTGTTACCATATTACAGTGTGAGCAGCCTTATAACATCTATGACATGTCATTTCTAATATTTTATTAAGTCGAGTGACATTTCTGATTACAGGCATGTCTATGAAATGTTAGTATTCAAAAAAATTGGGCAGGTGCGCTGGGTTTTTTTGTTTTGGCAGGTGAAGGTACTTTCTGAGTACTGAATAAAAGATAATAAAATATCTAAGTATTTATTTGTCCTCCACCTATTTTTCTGGGTACAAAATTAGTGTTAGTTTTACCATAACCACCCCACCTCCCAGGGGCCCCGTCCATGGAAGCAGGGACCCCAAGACTGATGAACCACACCCCGAATGGTGGGGTTCGCTCAGCAGTGCCCAGAAGGTCCCCTGGAGAACGAGGCGGGCGCTCAGCGCCTCCTGCCCAGAAGGAAAGAGAAGCTGAAAGGAGGGAGAGGCTGGGAGTCGGTTACCTGGGGCCCGATCCGGGCAGCAGCAGGAGGATGCGGACCTCTGGGTTTGAAACCACCGAGGAGCTCGACGAGCCCCAGCGCCGCGCTAGGGTAGGATGGAGGGAACCAAGGAGGCGCTTCCTGGGGGAGGCAAGAATCCCGACAGAGCGTTACCGCAGCTCGGCCACAGACTCAGCGTCTCCCCCGACCTCGCCCAGACCCCGCCCGCCACCATCTCCCAGCCCCTCCCCCCGCGCTCGGAGCCACTGGCCGCGCAGAGGCCACTCGCCGACCCACCCCACCAGCCACGCCCGGGGCACTGGCAGCCCCCCGCCTCTGACAGAAGAGAGCCAATGGGGGGGCGAGCCGCGGCCCTCCCGAGAGAGGCGGGCCTTGGCGTGCTGTGTCACGGGGTCGAGTCTCCGCCTCCTTCCCCAGCCTTGTCGCAGTGCAGCGGCTCCTCCCTACCCCCAGCATCTGGTCTCCTAGCAACGAGCCGCGCAAAGCGCCCCCGGGCTGGGAACCGCCGTCTCAGGCAGGTGGACAGGAGGGCGGGGCTGCTCCTTTCCCCACCCAGGGCAGGGACAGATGAACCCCCCCGCCTCGCCCCGGGGCCCCAGCCCTGTCTCGGTGTGACGTCACACCATCCTCCGTCTGCACTTCAACGTGATGTCACAGCACTACCCTAACCCCCCACCCAGGGCCGGCTCTAGGTTTTTTGCTGCCCAACCCCCCACCACCAGCCCTGAGCTCTCTTCCCCCCCACCCCCGCAACTGCACCTTCCTGCCGCCCCAGCCCTGGGTCACTGGTAACTCGCTCCCAGGGCGGGTCATTCAGCAGGAATTTTGGATGTTCACAGAACACAGACAGGATTGGTTCCCATATGGTTACAGAACTGCAGTAAAGTGGAACAATTTTCAGCTTGTGTGACTGGAGGATATCTGGATGCATATTATAAGACTGTCCTACATAAATGAGGAAAAGTTGAGGTGCCTTTATTATTCTTTTGTTCCATTCTTTGTTTCTATGGGGAATTTGCCAATGCAATATTACTGTCTTCCTTTTAAACAAATAAAACTAAAACTAAAAAAAAAAAAAAAAAGCAATGGCTGTTGAAAATAGCAATTTCAGTCCTAATAACCACTGGGAAGCATTTCTTGCTCAATTTATTCTACTTTTTCTACAGCAAGTTACAGTGGATCGATATATTTGATTTGGGAGAAATGAAGTAACAGCTGCCCAAATTGCGCTTGAGCCCTCCTGAATTTTGAGGGTGTTCAAATCTGGAAGGCAGGTGCTAGACTCCTTTTCTGAATATTAGCTAAATCTGGAAAAGAAAAGTCAATTTCTGCTTCCATGGCTCAGAAGTGTAAATCCTCCTACATGCCTGGTACTGTATCTAAAGCTGCCCAGGTCCTAGAAGAGCCTCCCCTCCCTTACTTTTCAGTTTAAATTCTAGTGGGATCCACGTACCTCCCTTGCTAGGCTTCAGATAGAGAGGTGCACTATCCATTTAGTCCACCCAATTCTTTCTTTGGGGGAGAGCCCAGGGCTGGGGTGGCAGGAGGTGTGTGTGGGGGGGAGCCCAGGGCTGGGGCAGCAGGAGGTGCAGGTGGGGGCCAGAGCTGGGGTGGCAGGTGGTGCAGGTGTGGGGGGGGGAGAGCCCAGGGCTGGGGTGGCAGGAGATGCAGGTGGGGGGAGAGCCCAGGGCTGGGTCAGCAGGGGAGTGCAGGTGGGGGCCAGAGCTGGGGCAGCAGGGGGTGTGGGCGGGGGAGAGTCCAGGGCTGGGGCAAAACAGGGGTGGGGGGCGGCAAAAAACCTAGAGCTGGCTCTGCCCCTACCATTCACAGCAAGCTGCAGCATGAGGTTTCAGTTCCACACTCCTTCCCCCTCCCTTTCCTGTTAATTGCAGCAAGGGAATGCTGGGAAATGTAGTTCTTTCCCTGCTCCAGGGCTGGCTCTATAGGCAGGGAGCTAACTAAGGAACTACAGCTCCCAGGGACCCCTGTTGGTTCTCAGCTCCCATGCTGGATTCTTGCGCCTCTGCAAATTTGCCGCTCCAAGCAGCTGCTTGCTTTGCTGGTACCTAGAGCCGGCCTTGCCCTCACCACAGCGCGACATCGCCCACCTCTCTATCAGCATGACGTCACCCACCACTCGACGTCACCCGCCTCACCGCCACCTCAGTACGATGTCACCCAACCAACCAGCCCTGTACCTTGGCATGATGTCACCCCAGCCCCCAACCTCACAGCGTGACAAAACCCCAACCTGTACATTTGCTGTTCCAAAAGCCAGTGAAAAATCACTGCAGTGGTTGGCCTCAATTTCACCAGCACCAGGATGGCTCTGGGTAAAAGACACATTTTCAGTTACTTTGGAGGAGGAGTTATTGTCTCCGGACCTACATGTCCTGCAGAGAAGAGAGAGTTGGCACCTCATGTCCTGGAAGTGGGGAGGGGACAGACAGGCTGTAGATGTATGTACATTGCCCCTTCCGATCCCAGCAAGTAGTGGTGAATCTGCCAGTGGAGACTTCATTAACTTTCGCCTGGGTCCCCCTCTGCACTATCAAAATTCCCTGGGTGATTTCAGGGGCAGTGGAGCATGGGAAAGCCATATTGCCTGGGAAGAAAGCTGGAGGAAAGGGATCCCTGTATCTGCACAGAAGCTAGGCACTTGCAGGCAGGCAGGCCTGTGCTTTTAGCAGATCTCTCCAGTTTTGTGCAGTTTTTGTTAACCTGATCTTTAGAGGGCTGGTTTATTATAGGGTTCACCAGTAATCTAACCAGAAGATCCTTAGGTTCTTCTACCAAAATCAGGCTACAGGATTAGAGAATGTTGCAGTGGTTCTCAAACTTTTGTACTGGTGACTCCTTTCACATATCAAGCCTCTGAGTGCGACCCCCCTTATAAATTAAAAACACTTATTTATATAACGCCATTATAAATGCTGGAGAAACAGCGGGGTTTGGGGTGGAGACTGACAGCTCACGACCCCCCCCCCATGTAATAACCTTGCAACCCCCTTAGGGGCCCCAACCCCCAGTTTGAGAACCCCTGAATAGAGAGTTCAATACCTTGTACGGACCATTGAAGTGTGTGGCAAGAACATTCACGCTGAGGATAGAGCTAGGCTGTCGAGATTTTTATTAAAATAAAGGAAAAGTTATCAAAGCTCCAAACCACAGAATCAGAAAGAAGTAATACTGTTCTAGGGGTACCCATGGTAACATTCCTTGCAGAAGCTACTTAGACTAGCATATCCACAGCCTTCCTTCGGGACCTAGAGATAAGAGACAGCCTAGTCTTTGGCATGCCACAATGAGTCTGATGTTCCAGGTTCCTCAATGCCAAGATGGTGGAGATAAGGGCTAGATTAGAGTAGCTAAGGTATACTTAAAAGTTAAGCTAACAGCTAAACAAAAGGAACTAACAAACTGAATATTAAAAGAACTTGAAGCTAAAAGAAGTAACTCCACATGGTTGTTTGCCCTCTTATAGGGTCTTGGCACTATCCTGAATATTCATGTCAGGGGCCCACCTTTCATGTCCAAATCTCATTTCCTTACCCACATAAATCTTAGGGTACACTTACTCTATAGAACATAAGAATAGCCAAACTGAGTCAGACCAATGGTCCATCTAGCCCAGTATCCTGGCTTCCGACAGTGGCCAATACCAGGTGCTTCAGAGGGAATGAACAGAATAGGTAATCATCAACTCAAGTGATCTGTTGCCCATTCCTAGCTTCTGGCAAACAGAGGCTAGGGACCAGGAGCGGCGCCAGGGTTTTTGCCGCCTAGGCAGCAGCGCTCCTCCTCTAAGCATTCGGCGGCGGGGGTCCCTTCTGCTCCGCGTCTTCGGGGCACTTTGGCGGCGGGTCCCGGAGCGAGTGAAGGACCCGCTGCCAAATTTCCTCTGAAGACCTGGAGCGGAATGACCCCCCCGCTGCCGAATTTCCGCTGAGGGCGGCAAAATGCCATCCCCAAATCCTGCCACCCTAGGTGACCTCCTAGGGTCGCCTAGTGGAAGTGCCGGCCCTGCTAGGGACACTTCAGAGCATGGTTTTGCATCCCTGTCCATCCTGGCTAATAGCCATTGATGGACCTAGCCTCCATGAACTTATCTAGTTCTTTTTTGAACCCTGTTATAGTCTTGTCCTTCACAACATCCTCTGGCAGAGAGTTCCACAGGTTGACTGTGCATTGTGTGAACAAATACTTCCTTTTGTTCGTTTTAAACCTGTTGCCTATTAATTTCATTTAGTGACTCCCAGTTCTTGTGTCATGAGAAAGAGTAAATAACACTTCCTTATTTACTTTCTCAAACCAGTCATGAGTTTATAGACCGCTGTCATATCCCACTTTAGTCGTCTCTTTTCAAGACTGAAAAGTCCAAATCTTATTAATCTCTCCTCATACGGAAGCTGTTCCATACCCCTAATCATTTTTGTTGCCCTTTTCTGAACCTTTCCCAATTGCAATATATCTTTTTTGACATGGGGCGACCAGATCTGTGTGCAACAAGAGGCCTTCCTTTTATTGCTGGTCTGACTGTTGGAATTCAAAAAGAGAAAAGACACTAGTCAGCAGATCTATTCAGGTGAGAGATTTTCCTTTCCTGGTTTGAATTTATCTAGAAAAATCAGTAAAATATAATGGTTTCCACTGTAAGGAAAAGAACAATTGCTGCAGCCGTTGGGCATGATTACACTATGGCTTGAATCATGCTATTATAGCAACAACTGTCAGGAAAACCATTTTCTGACATGGTGGTTGCTATACTAATTTAGTATTGTTTCCCTGTCCAGAGTGGACATGCTACTCAAAGTAAGATATAGATTTCCCTGAACAAGATAGTAAATGTAGGTCACGTGCTTCTCTTAGCTGTAAAAAGATACAGAAAGGACAATATTTACTACAAAATTGAGCTACATACGTTGATGAGTATCATGTTATCAAGTTAGGAGTAAAAATGGTTTGCAGTAAGCAAGATTGGATGTGGGTATAAATTCTACTGAAGAAATTAAAAAAAAATCAGAGACTATATTAGGGAAAATATAGAGTGCTGCACTACTACACATCAGTGGTAAAAGGCTATGGTTTATGGAAATGGGCAAACAATTTTTCCAAGATCATTGGAAATCTGATATAGCCCAAATACTCCACTCATAGCAGGTGGCTCATGTTCATGTATAACTAGACAGTCACTGAAACAGCTACATTTTGCCTTCCCATGATGTTGATTTCTACTAATAGCAAGGTGATACAGTTTAGATCAGCTTTAACTTGCTATCATTTGTCTGTAGTAATGTTTTTCACAGGTTCATATATGTAGATAATGTTTTCACTCCTCAGCTCACATGTCTCCTAAGTATCCTCAGTACACACACCCCTTTGGAATGTGTAGATCTTCTAAAAGTCTTATTTTTGTGACAACATTTGTCTTGTAAGTTGTTGTAGCAGCCATGCCAAGGAGGAGGTTTTTGTTTGTGTTAAATTTTGAGGCAAGTTTTGCTACATTTTTTGGTATGCAAGCTATGGGAGCATATGTTAGATTGTTACTATGCAGTGTAGTTGTAGCCGTGTCGGTCCCAGGATATTAGAGAGACAAGGGGGGTGAAGTAATATCTTTTATTGGACAAGCTTCTGTTGGTGAGAGAAACAAGCTTTAGAGCCACACAGAGCGGACCTAAAGAAGAGCTCTGTGTGGCTCGAAAGCTTCTCTCACCAACAGAAGTTGGTTTAATAAATGATATTATCTCACCCACCTTATGTCTCAGGTAATTACTAGTCATATTGTGGACAGGGCATCTGAAAGTGCTTTTGAATATCAGAATTAAAACATATTAGTGACTT
>NW_020664483.1:19208065-19214979 GCF_002925995.2 Terrapene triunguis
GTATTACATTTTTACTTCTGTTCATTTTCTTTGGATGAAATCCTGGCTCCATTGAAGTCAATGGCAAAACTACCATTGACTTCAGTGGGGCCAGGATTTCACTCTTTGTGTTTTTAATTTTTCAAGGAACTGCTAGTGATTATCCTGTAGTTCAAATGTGAATTATTATTTTAATAAGGTTTGCAACTAGTTAGTGACGAGGCTGGTTCCAAACACAGTTGGTATTCAAACAACATGGTTAATACTTGGTTAGTAATGGCAACAGATAACAATGTTTTGCCTTCACCAAATGCCCAAGGTGGAATATGGTTGTCTATCTGTAACAGTTCAACACATTGTTTATTTGCAATGTAGATTGGACACCCTAACCACGCCTCTGTTACAAGTTTGGCAGGTCTTCCTTCCTCCAGCTCTTTTTGTGGCACCACATTCTAGAATGCACTGCCCCACATGCTGTTGGTGTTATTCTGTGGGCATGTACTGTACTCCATGCTCTCTATCCCCTCATGAGGCATTATGAGATTTTCCCAGAAGGAACTGGGACAAACAGAGTTAGGAAGTGTGGGTGACACATAAAGATGGTTGACTCATTTGTTGCATTGTGCAAAAACGTGTAGTATGCACAAAGATCACCTGTTTTTGTTATAAATGGGTTAGATAAGAATGTCATGAACAGTTATAAAATCATCATTGCATTTTTAGTGTAGACGGGATCTTACTAATTACATTTTATTAATGCTAAACAGAATTGTTGGTAGAATGTTAGTTTTTTATATACGTAATAAAAATGATGAAAATGTAAAATACTTTGTGTTTGTGTATATAAAAGAATGCAGCACATGAGAAGCATTATAGGTTATATCAGAGGTCGGCAATCTTTCAGAAGTGGTGTGCCGAGTCTTCATTTATTCACTCTGATTTAAGGTTTCACGTGCCAGTAATACATTTTAACGTTTTTAGAAGGTCTGTTTCTAAAAGTCTATAATATATAATTAAAGTATTGTTGTATGTACAGTAAATAAGATTTTTAAAATGTTTAAGAAGCTTCATTTAAAATTGAATTAAAATGCAGAGCCTGCCGGACCGGTGGCCAGGACCCAGGCAGTGTGAGTGCCATTGAAAATCAGCTCACGTGCCGCCTTTGGCACGCGTGCCATAGGTTGCCTACCCCTGGGTTATATCAATGATATTTTTTTAATTGGCTCATCCCACTTGGTCCATCTTTTTCTCATTAGTTCAGCTGTTAAATTTATGTGTGCAGCAAGTCTTTCCATTTCTCTCAATTCTTTAAACTCTGCACTATATTTATCAGTGAGAAAGGGAACTGAGTTTGAAGTAGCAACTATGGGAACATCATTGGGACTTTTCATTGATTTAAAGATGAGGCAAAATTCTAGATTTCTTTAAGGCTCCCTGAAATGGGATATTATAAGTAGGTTGAAGGGCTGTACTAGAAAATATTGATGATTAAAAATAAAATCCTAGGTTTTCAAGCAGCGAAAATGGACTTGGAGAAATGTATAGCAATATGTAAATTGGATTGCAGTATTTGTAACAAGGATCCCATTAATCATACATCTCTACCATGCAATTTGAGGGATCTTGTTACAAAATAGTAACCCAATAGTAGACATGGTTAAAACTTGGTTTGGTATTTAGAGTAGATGGGATAGAACCATGGATTTGTACGGTGCTACAGATCTGGACCTTTGCAGGACTGTAGCATGACTCAGAAGCATTATTAAAGATGTAGTTTATTCCTATCTACATTGCAACATTGAACCTTGGTTTAATTGCGGCAGGGGTCTACTGTGTTGTAACCAGATCCTGTACCGTGGTAGAAATTTACAGCTGGAAATGTGACCTTTGTTGCTTAGAAATTGCAGTATGGAATGGACAAAATATATGATGTACACTGTTTGCTATTATTTAATTAAAAACCTTATTGAACATTTTAAAGTAGAAATACAACTTTCTTTAAAATAGTCATGTTACAACATTGTTGAAGGATATTTTTCATACAGCATAATTTTGTTTTCAAGATCAAATGAATGGATTAACATTTCATAGAATATTTGTTGTATTATTGCATCTTCTATATTTCTTTGTATCAGAGTTTGATGTTCACTGTTTGTAACTGAATAGGCATCCTTACATGAAGAAAATAGCTATCTGGAAAAAATTAGAATCTTGCAGAAAGAAAATCTTCAACTCAAAGTTGCCCTAAAAGAAAAAGATTCAACAATGTCTAGCGTCATGAAAGTAACTGAGGACAAGGTACTGAAAATTCAAACCCATTTGTCTTTGTAATGGAGTTAGTCTAACATTTGTTCCATTTATCTTAACACCAGTTGGGCCTTGGTTTTGGGAAGGAAAGAAAATCTTGCATTCCCATCAGTAATGAAATGTGCTGATTTTTAGCTAATTATTAATAGCACAATAAAACTTAACTCTACTTTTGATAAACTGTAGAGCTTATTACAATTGGCCCTGTGCTTCTGTGATGCTTTGTCAGGCTGTGACTCACCTTGTTAGCCCTCTGTCTTCGGCAAGAGAGAGACATGCTGCTGCTTAACTGGGTTTGAGCTTCTTGATACCTCCACTCTGTCAGCCACCCAAACAATCTCCAGTGGGCATGCTAGCCCTCACTTTGCTTTGCAGATTAATAATAGGTACACACCACTCCCTGAACCCCTTTGAAGTGTTTTCCTATAATATCCAGATCCTGTCATTGGTTACTCACAGAAATACCAGGTTTGCTATCCCCAAAGAGACAGCGTACACATCAGCTTGTTTGAGTCAGAGGATCAGATCCTATATAACCTCACATCACTGAGATATATTTATTATCAAAGGCTAAGATATAAGAGATAGTGAGTAAAGCGAATAATGGAAACAGAAAGGTTACATATAAAACAAAATCAATACATGCTTCCTTGAGATCAAACTTAACTTTAACAGGCTAAACATTGTCTAAAAGAAATCTAATCTCACCTAAAGTCGTCTTGCAGCATTTCCAACCAGGGCAAGTTGGGATCCCATTTTCATGAATGTAATCACACTGACTGATTACTTCCTCAAGGGCAGGATAAAGAGGTATCCTCTTGCCTTCTCCTTATATTCTCCTCTGATCCCCAAGTCAGGCTGACGGCCCAGGATTTATTCCTGGTGTGCTCCATTGCATTGGCTTACAATGCTTCATTTACATGTGAACCGAGGCAGACAGGTTAATATTAGGGCTGTCAATTAATTGCAGTTAATGTATGTGATTAATGCAAAACAAATTAACTAGATTTAATAATAATAGTCATGATTAATTGCAGTTTTAATCCCACTGTTAAACAATAATAGAATACCAATTTAAATTTATTATAAATATTTTTGGATGTTTTTCTACATTTTCAAATATATTGATTTCAATTACAAAACAGAATACAAATTGTACACTACTCACTTCATATTATTATTTTTGATTAGAAATATTTGCACTGTAAAAAAGATAAAAAACAGTATTTTTCAGTTCACTTTATACAAGCACTGTAACGCAATCTCTTTATTGTGAAAGTGCAACTTACAAATGTATAATTTTTTTTACATAACTGCACTCAAAAACAAAACAATGTAAAACTTTAGAGCCTACAAGTCCACTCAGTCCTACTTATACAGCCAGTCACTAAGACAAACAAATTTATTTACATTTATAGGAGATAATGCTGTCGGCTTCTTATTTACAGCGTCACCTGAAAGTGGGAACAGACATTCACATGGCACTGTTGTAGCCAGCGTTGCAAGGTATTTACATGCCAGATATGCTAAACATTTGTATGTCCCTTCATGCTTTGACTAGTAGGCGCTACAGTTTTACATTGTTTTGTTCTTGAGTCCAGTTAATATTAAAAAAAAAAAATCTACATTTGTAAATTGCACTTTCTTGCACTACAATACTTGTATGAGGTGAATTGAAAAATACTATATCTTTTTTATAGTGCAATATTTGTAATAAAAATAATAATATAAAGTGAACACTGTACACTTTGCATTCTGTGTTGTAATTGAAATCGATATATTTTAAAATGTAGAAAAACATCCAAAATATTTATAATAAATTTAAATTGGTATTATATTATTGTTTAACTATGCAATTAAAACTGCAATTAATCACAATAAATTTTTGTAATCTCATGATTAACTGCGATTTTTTTTTAATCATTTGACAGCCCTAGTAAATATGCATACTTTGTCTGGCAGAAACCAGTTTTTCAACCCTGCCTTGATTCAGACTTTTTTAGGAACATATTTTCTTTATACATATATAACTTTTTACATAGTATCTGTGCCTACATTTCACAATGCTATTAAAGATCAGTGTAATGCTGGCTTTCATTTAAAAGCTTACATTACATCATTTATGGATAAATACTATTAAAGTGGTATGCTACATGTAGTTAGTCAGGGCTGACAGGAGTTACAGTTACAGAACAATGAATCCTTTGCTAGTTGGCACTGAGGGGATCTTAGGATCACAGCTTCCCTCCACTGTAAGGAACAGAAGGAAGCAAATTAAAATAAAGAGGTGGAAAAATTGCAAAAGCAGCAGATGGAATGAGCAGAACCAACCAACATTGCTTATTTCTTCCTGCCTCCAAGCCCAGCAAGCCTCTTCTGCCTAAACCATCTGGGCTTGTGGTTTCATGGGATTTCAAGGGCAGCGCTGGAGGTGAGACGGAATTAGGGAACAGTGACTCTCTATGGCGGGGTGGGCAAAATACGGCCCGTGGGCCTGATCCGGCCCATCTAACATTTCTGTCTGGCCCACCATGACTAACATTTCTGTCCAGCCTCTTCTGCCCCCTCGCGATCTCCGAGTCTGGGCTGCTAAAAGTCCCGCCACGCAGCGGGGCGCTCAGGCAGGCAGCCTGCCTGCCATGGCCCCACGCTGCTCCTGGAAGCGGCTGCTGCTGGCACATCTCTGCATGCCTGGCCGGGGGAAGGCGGCTCCGCATGCTGCCCCCATCCCCAGCACCTTCTTCACATCTCCCATTGGCTGGAAACTGGCCAATGGGAGCTGTGGGGACGGTGCTTGTGGGCACAGGCAGTGCATGGAGACCTGCTGCCGCCCTCCCCCCAAGAGGCGCACAGAGACGTGCCAGCAGCAGTTGCTTCCGGGAGCAGTGTGGGGCCACGGTAGGCAAGCAGCCTGCCTGAGTGCCCTGCTGCGCTGCAGGCTGGGAGCTGCCTGTGGTAAACGCCTCCCAGCCAGAGCCTGCACCTCGCACCCCCTCCCGCACCCCAACCCCCTGCCCCAGCCTAGAGTCCCCTCCTGCACCAAACTCCCTCCCAGAGCCCACACCCTTCACCCTCTCCTGCACCCCAACACTTTGCACCAGCCCGGAGCTCCCTCCGGCACCCGCACTCTCTCCCAGACCCCGCACCTCCTCCATTAATATAGTAGAAATGTGTGGCCTGTGACGACTTACCAAAATTTGTGGAGTGGCCCCCCTGCGAAAATTATTGCTCACCCCTGCTCTATGGTATGCTACTCTTCAGAAGCAGTAAGTAAATGATACCTTTTGCAACATTGCCTTATGCTCTGTGCTCACAACCTCTTTGGAGGAAAGACAGGAAGCCAGTGGGAACTGTGGCTCCTGAGCAGGTCATGGAACTAGTGAAGGATGGAGGGGCTGGAGGCAGAAGCCACTACAGCAGGGGTTCTCACAACACATTTTTGGTGGCATCAGAATGCAACCACCAACTCTTGCTGGTGTCCACTCTGAGACAATTTTTCCTAAAATACTTAATTAACTTTAGGAAAAACAAATAAATATGCACATATACATGTCCTAATCACTGTAATTTATTTATGTAGGGTTTTTTTTTTTTTTTTTGCATACTCATTAAAATAATGTAAAGTTGTCTCTATTCTTTACTGGACCTAAAAAGAATAGAAACACAAATAAGATGCTTTGCATGTTCTTATCTTTATTGTTGTTGTTCCTTTTGCTTTTTGGGTGCTGTTTTTTAGACTTGCTAGCTAGTAAGTCTGCTACTTTGAAAAGAGATACTTGTATGTTTAATATCACTTTTCAGGGCCTCCCAGCTAGATACTAAGTCTGCTGTGAAAAGTGGCATTAACAAACACACAAATATCACTTTTCACAGCAGACTTAGTCCCAGAAAGCCCAGGGACAAATTAAGCCCTGGATGAGGAGATGGGTGGGGAGGCAGCGGGGGCCAGGACAATTATGGGGGTACGCCTGGGGCCCAAGCCTGCTGCCAAAGCCCAGGGCCTGAGAAGGCAGCAGGGGCCTGGGGGAGCATCCGGAGCACCACGGCAGGAGCCTGCTGCCTGCCATCCCAGGGCTGAAGCCTGACCCCATGGCCCCCGGGAAGATGGGGAACTCAGTGACTGCCTGCTCCTCCAGCGTTTGTGTCTCCAGAGGGGGGCAAGGCCCAGCACCTGCTGGTGGCCCCAGGGGAGAGGCCACTGTTTTGCCCTCCCCCCTCATCGCCCAGGAGGCTGTGGCTGCAAGAAAAGCCTGTGGTGACCACATTTAAGGTGGATAGAAAGCTATAAGGTGGATAGAAACAATAGTTATTTTTTGGGCACACACATTCCAGAAAGGCATCTAGTCTTCATTCAATGACATCAAGAGATGGAGAATCCACCACTTTCCCTTTTAGTGAGTGCCAGGGGGCTCCATATCCCCTTCCACTAGCTCCCCATTTACAGTGAGCCAGAGCAGTACCTGCAGCAGCGAGTGGGAGTTGCTGTCGACCTCAGAGGCACAGCCCCTGCAGTGCCTCAGGCACCTGGCGCAAGTGCCGGATGATGCGGAGCTGGTGCATCACTTTGGCCGTGACGTCCTCCTGCTGCAAGGGAACGAGAACCTGTCAGAGGGTACGTCTACACTTAC
>NW_020664483.1:19214989-19216392 GCF_002925995.2 Terrapene triunguis
CCAGAGGCCCAGCTGAGGAGACACAGCCGGTTCTGGCCAGTGGGCGGACAATGGGCTGCAGAGTGAGGACCCAGTGACCTAACCAGCCGGTTCCAGCCAGAGGACAGAAGCAAGGAGAGGAGGCCCCAGTTTACAACCCTGTTTACCTGGAGAGAAGACAATGGACAGAGGCGGGGCCTGGGGCCGGTGATCTCAGATGCCCAGCTGGGAAGCAAAGGGGCTCTGGGCTGGAGAGGGGGAGCAGGCAGAGCCCACCTGGATGCAGAGAGACTGGGATGTGCTGGGCTGAGGGAGGCCAGGCCTGAGGCCCTGAGAGTTTCCTGTGCTGTGTTGAACTCTCAATAAACCCTCCTGTTTTATGCTGGCTGAGAGTCACTTTGGTCTAGAGAACAGGGATGCATCAACCCCTTCGGGGGTGGAGGCCCCGGGGGTCCAGAGCGAGTGGACTCCCTGAGGGGGCCCACGGCAGAGACAAACGTGCTAAGGCTCAGAGAGGTGCAGCTCCAGGAGGTGGAGGGGCCTGACCCCGAAAAAGAGTGTACCCCCGAGAAGGGCTGTCTGACTGAAAGGGGCTCCCACCCATGGACCGCACGGGGCCAAGTGTGGGCACAATCTGTGAGTCTGTGACATGCCCTGAGAACATAAGTCCGTGATGAGGTAACGCTTGTCATTAATTAGCCTTGCTAAAGAGCTGTGTTGGAGCTGCTCCGGGGACAAGCTGGTTCCCTCCTGCTCATGGAGGTGAATTCATCTCCCTTCCCAGTAGCACCTACTCTCGCTCTCATTCCCCACCAGGCTCCTTGCTGCCAGGCCAGCGAATGGCGATAGGATGGGAATGAGGCCTGGGCCCTGCCCCAATCTCCTGAGTCTATGCAGCTGCTTACCTTGTCCCCCATCAGCTCTTGGGCTTCCCCCAGGAGGGAGTAGGCCAGGACCAGCCCAGCCTGGCTGACACGCAGCAGGGGGTTGTGGATGGCCAGCACTGCCATCTGGAGGAAGAGTCTTCTCTGCCCTTCCGAGAAGAACTTTCCGAAGACCTAAAACCAACAGGATGTGAGGCATTAGCAGATTGCCCAGAGCCAGGCTCCAACTCCTGGGGCTAGAACGGCATCTCCATCTAGTGGCCCCTGGAGGCAGCCACTGCAGGGGACCCAGCCACCCCCACTCCCTGAGCTGTCTCATGCCCTGGCAGAGTGTCCTTACCTCCCCCACCCTGGCTGTGTTCCTGTAGCCCAGGAGCCTGCTGTCCTGGTGCCAGTCCCAGCACCACAGGTCTTCGGCCTCATGGATGCTCAGCCCTGGGAAAGAGAGACACACACACATTTGTCATTCTGGTTGCAGTGCTTGTGTCCTTCTAATCCCATTGGTGGCTGCACAGTGGGCAGAGTCCTCGCTGCATGCCT